>NC_142012.1:120186052-120344385 GCF_049901735.1 Notechis scutatus | reverse complement strand
TTTTCTCTCTGGTGGCCGGAAGCAAGATGTCTGGGGAATTCGCCAGAAGCTTGGGAAAAGGTGAGAAAGCACCCTGATCCAAGGAGGAGCACCTTCATTTTCTAATCCAACTGGCTTAAGGCAACCCTCCTTCCTAGGGCTGCGGGAGTTATAGAGTCATCCATTGGGTGAAGGCTGTTCCGTGACCTTCCCTAAGGCGGTTGGGTGTCGGCCTGGGCTGGTCTTCACCCACGCCGTTTTTCAAGAGCTGGAAGACGACATGCAGTGGAGTTTCGGGGCGGCGGCGGGGGATATCATGGCGTTAAGGATGTTAATCCATGTTCCCTGGTCTTGTGTGGCCAGCAGCTATGAATGGATTTCACTATTGTTATTAGGATTAAAAATACTGCATATCTAAAATTGTGCAGCCAAAATGTGTACACAAATATGTGTACATTTCTAATATGACTTTTGGTGGAATGTATGCCTTGCCCTAGTATATTTACTGTTTGCATATTTGTTTATTTAGAAAATTTATATGGCCACCTATTCACACATGGAAACTCAAGACAGCTTACATGAACATAAAAACGCCATATATAAACATTAAAACTAATAGAAGATAGTAATTAATAAATTAATATAAAAGCCCTCCAGTCCCCTCACCTACAACAACATATCACACAAGCCACTTAATGGGCTCCATCCCACTCTTAATGTTAGACATTAAACTCCAGCACATAAAATTGCTTATAATTTGGTCAATAAGGATTACTCTAACAAAATAATGTTTTGTAATCTTGGTACTCATTCCTTTCTATTACAATCAAATGTAGATATTTGTATTTATAAAACCCATGAAGCTTGGGTAGTTTTAATCTTGGTTTATTGAATTAACTTTATTGGGATTTTTGCAACAGACTGAACTATAAACACACTGGGTAAAAAGCAGTACAACACAAAGCCATAAACACATTACGCAAGCTTAATGTATGAAGACAGGCTGTGTAAGATAAACTGTTGGAATGAGTAACAATATTGAAAAGGTACAGTAAGACAATAGACCATGGTTGTTTTTAAGGTTTTATTTTCTATCTTTTTTCTCTTTTTGTATATTGTACACCTTAATGCCCTGTTTTAATTGTTGTCTTCCAGTTGGAGACTTTGTGTTATCTGAAGCAAAACAACTAGGTTCTGTAACAGCTTTGTTCCATATACTATCAACCTTGCTAACAATGAATCTCTTTTCTGTTATGTATTCAAAATGTTCTGTGAGTTTTGTGTCATTTTTGTGTAACTTGGCATCTTTGTTGTTGCTGCTGTTATATTGTTGTTACCCTTGGGATGGTGACATTGTTTGTTGGTGTTGCTCCTTTTGAGGGGGGGGGGGCGACATTTTAATATGTGTCATTGTATATATAGGTATATGACAATAAAGGTTCTCTTATTTTTTGATGGCTTATTATTTGTCTTATAGAATCTAGTTTTTGTTAATTCTGACTGGATTTGAACTTGTTTTTCAGGAAACGTGGCCCCAGGGCCAGTGCCTGAAGGAACCATCCGTCTGTACAGTATGCGTTACTGTCCTTTTGCACAGAGAACACGACTCATCCTGAAAGCCAAAGGAATCAAGTACAAGCAGATACATATCTCCTATATTCATTAGGGCTTAATGTAAAAATAACAAATTCTTTTTTGGGTGGAAAATTAGCAGATACAGGTAGTTGATACATATTTGGGCTTATAGCCTTCAAAGACTTGTTACTTTTCTTTGTTTAACATCATAGAACATTTTCAATTTCAGATTGTTCCTTGGTTCAATAGGAGATTCTGCTGCAGAAGGGTTTCATCTGAGAACTAGTTTAGAAATATAATTGGGAAATTGATGGATACCTAAAGGGAAGGGAATGGTTGTTTTCTTTTATCTTGGTATTTCTATTGCTCTGATTATATAATATGTTTTCTTGATCATTTGCAGGATTTCTTGTCTTGTGATGATTGTAGGTCATCTCGCATGAGTAGATTATTGGTCTTAGAATATAATGAGGTATTTCAGGCATAGATTTGCCTGAGTTTCATACCTTTTGGATTTCAAAACAACTTGAAGGAATGTGGCATTTAGTTATTTTTTTAAGTGTCCCTCAGTCTTTTTAAATAGTGAATGAGCATGTGCATATCGTCCAATTTATAATAATGGTAAACTGCTTTTGTATTTTTTTCTTTATTTTTAATAGATAGGTGATTTCTTATCCTAAAGCTAATGAAGACCATTCTTGTTGAACCTCTGAGATCATCCAAAAGATGAAACTTGCTTAACCATTAAATATATGGTGATTATACTTTAGGGAAAGGTTAGCGTGAAATAATTCAAGTGAGTGCTATTCTAGCCATGCCATACAATTCAATAGGATGGACATAATCTGAATCTTGTTCCAAAACTTTGTTGAAAAAAAGGAACATGGTATCAGGCTGCAAATGCAAGCCACAGACACTAACTACTTTGGTTGTCCTGTTTGAGTGTGATAGAAACAGCCTTACGTAGAGACACACAAATAGATCCCTAAAATCAGAATCTAAAAGTCTTCTAGTTTCCAAGAGTTAATATCATGTTGTAACAGCATGTAGCAGGAATTACTTCTCATATCTTTTATTTTTATCTAGCCCATCTTATTTTTACAAATAATTCAAGGTGGTGAATGTATCCATTCATCCTCTTATATTCCCCACTACAACCTCATTTTTGCATAGCCTGAAAGAATTAACCTGGTGATTTCATCTCATTTTACTTAGCCATGAAATTGTTAATATCAATTTGAAAAACAAACCAGAGTGGTTTTTTGAGAAGAGCCCATTTGGAATGGTACCTGTGCTAGAAACAAGCAAGGGTCAGCTGATCTATGAATCACCAATCGCTTGTGAATATTTGGATGAAACTTACCCTGAAAAGAAGTTGTACCCTGCGGACCCTTATGAAAAAGCTTATCAGAAAATGCTCTTGGAATTCTTCTCCAAGGTATTACTAAAGCATAGCAAGAAATTCATTTTAGTGTGGAAGATGACAATAAAACTGGTAGATTGCTATTTTGATATTGCGTTGATAAGTCTCCTTGAAAATCTCAAAGGTGCTTTTCAAAAGGAAACTGGACTGTGCTGTTCTCCTTGAAGAAGATGTTTCACTTCTCATCCAAAAAGCTTCTTCAGTTCTGGCTGGATGGTTGGGCGGGAGGGAAGGATTATATTCCTTTGCAGTCATCTGATCATTAGCACTCTCTCTCTCTCTCTCTCTCTCTCTCTCTCCTCTCTCTCCCTCCCCTCCCTCCCTCTCCCTCCTCCTCTCTGAGAGCCTTTGAGACCACATGGGGCTTATCTGTTCTCCCAGGGTCACCTGAATCAGACATTGGATGAGAACTCTGAAACGTAGAAAGGACGTGTTGTATGCGGAATAGGGGTGGTGTTCCTCCTCTTGTTGAGGGGGATGTGTTTCAATTAATTCAGTCAGAACTGAAAAAACTTCTTGGATGAGAAGCAATGCATCTTTCTCAAGGAAAATAGTTATCTTTTGAAAAAAACAACACCTTTGACACAACTGAATTGGTAGTTACAATTAGTCCTAGAAGTTCTCTCTGTTCCAGCAACCTGTGGTCACTTGATCACACTCTTGACAGCTTGGCAACTGGCTCTTGCCTACAGCAGTTGTAGGACCCACACTCATGTGATCACTATTTGCAACCTTCCCTGCTGGGATTCTAGATGCAAAATCAATATGGAAGCCAGCAGGATAGGCCCCAAGTTGCTTGGGAAAGTCTCCTTCACTTGTTCATTCTCCCAGACTCTTAAGCTCATGCCCAGCCTCTCAGCCACTCGCACATCCTCCCTGGCCTCTCACACATTGTTGGGCACCTGCCCTCCAACAGGGGGCAAGAGATACCCCTGCCACATTTGGATTGTATCTCCTTCACCACACATGTAGCCTTGTGAAAACTCTCTCCAACCTTGTACAACCTCTCCTACCTGGCCACAGCCACTTTAGGTCCCACTGTGCTCACAAGGTGCCTCCCCCCACAGCCTTACACATCCTCTTCGACCCTGCCTATCTGCCACTTAGGAACGCTTGTGCATCCTCTCATCCAGCAGCAGCCACCCTAAGCCCACTGTGTTTGTGGCATGCCTCCCCTCCGTTTGTGCACTCTCAAGCATTATCTCCCACCAAGCAACAACTATCCCAAGCCCTGATTCCCATGGGCTGTGCTTTCTTGGCCTGCTCCCTCTCCCATCTGGCAGCACCCACTTGCCTGCCAGCCAGCCTGCTTGCAAGCTACTTGGTACCAGCAACTTCCTGCCAGCTTTCCTGCTCAACTTGGTTGTTGGAAGACAGCAGTAGTGAGGAGATTGTTAGCCTAACAATTCACAATTCTTGTTTAACAGCAGAGATGCTGACGCTGAGCAATATGACACTTTGCCACATTGCTTAGAAATGGAAATTCTGGTCCTAATTGCTGTTTATAAATAAAAATGGGGGTCGTATATGTTACAAGGACAATTTATTCTTTGTTGATGGTATCATCACTATATTCCAATCATATATTTTTTTCAATCAACATTTACTTAGCTACCTCCAATAAGCTACAAGTATATTCTGGCTATTAGGAATGGTGAAGATGCATCAGCACCGAAGAGTGAATACCAGGAGAAGCTTCTTAAGCTTGAAGAGGTAAATGGTTTATTATCATACTTCTTTAAGAGAAAAAAACAATGAAATGTCATAATGAATTATAGCACCCTTCCAGATTAGAATCTTGTTAAATGTGGTGGCATTGAGATTTATGAATTGTAGGCAGAATAGTTCTTGGAGAACATGAGACTTGGAAAAGAAGGAAGTAGAGAATTCCCTGCATTCTTTGAAAGTTGATTATATTATATATGCTAGGTTAACTTCTGTTCCATCAGCTGTAGCCATTTTAAGGAAAAAGATGTTTTTTATTGTATGATATACTGATCCTAATAGTATGTTGCTTAGGGGTACACTGAACTGTTACATCTTCTAGTTTAAATAACTTCATTCAATTTATATGAAATTGCTTGAATCTGTCCCCTAGGGGGAGCCATTCTCATACAGTACTTGAGTAGATGTGGTTTTTTTTGTGACACCATTGCAGGCAAGTTACTCTTTACAGAGGAGTTGCATGGCACAAGTCTTAACAACTCTGTGCTCCTTAAGTTTCTTGCATCTTTTAAAGATTTATCTAACTTATAAAAATTTATTATTTTGAGAAAAATCAAACCAGCATAAACTCAGCAGATGTGCATTTTTTTTTTACCACTTCCTCCACAGAAAGGGAGGAGAGGGGCTTATAGATTCAGGAGGATGTAGAAAGGAAAGAGAACTGAAAAGAATCCACAAAGTAGCAGCACTTGGAATCAGGCTGCAGCTGTCTTTCAATCATTGACCCAAGTTTCAACAATCTGGACTTATTATTCTCTTCCTGAAATCCCAGCAAATCCATGCATGGCCTCTGCAAAGATGTAAAGTTCATGCCACTCTCAGTGACTCAGTGTTTCTCTTGTCATTACTTTTTAGGACTCTTAGCAGTTTCTTCTCTGAACTTATTGGACAGATTCTGGTTAACATTCTTTCTGGTATTCCTAACTTTAGCTAGGAAAGTTGGCAAACGAACGGTGTTCTATAGGAGAGGTGCATGTATGTACTTGTATGTATTTCATCAAGATAAAATTTGTGTGAAGATCAGTGTTTTTGTTTTAGCTCCAAGATGAATGTAAAATTCTACTGAGCACAAAAGTTTATATCCCCTCATTTCTATCCAATCCGTTCTTACAAAGCATCTGGTAGAAATTATATCTGTACACAGTATTAAGAAAATACCTCAGGCATACCCTAAACAGATAATTGACTACACCCTAGATCAGGGGTGTCAAACTGGTGGCCCAAGGGCCTGATGTGTCGTGCACAGGCCATGCCCAGCTATGCAAGATGATAGGATACCTGGAGAGATGTGAATTTATACCATCCACCATCAACAGGTAGTTTAGGGAAGGCATTGCTCTGGAATACTCAGCCATCAAGAAACCTCCCTTTTCATCACACTCCATCGAATTAAGGATTCAGCCACAATAACAGTTGTAACAGTAGGACACCTATTAACAGCTGATGGTACTACCTGTATTATTTAATTTGTATGACATTTTCAAGTTTAGCTGTGCAGATCTAGCCTTTAATTGAACAATGATACAGAGTCTTTTTAAATTTGATGGCCCCTTTCCTGGGAACTCTCTTTTTAATGACTGGAATGGTTGTTGAGTTTACCATAAAGTACTTTTCTAGTCATTAAAAGATAGAACTGATAATGTCACCTTTTTGAAAGGAGGCTACATAAAAGATTTCAAGCAATCAAAGGTCATGTTACTAATCAATGTATCTGTTAGAATACTGGTGAATTATTCAGAAAAAAGGAGTTGAACCACATTCAGCTGACCTGCATTCAATTAGTCAGAAGTTTTCTCCATATGACAGGAAAACATTTTAAACTTATGCTTTTTCATTAGAATAGTTGGAGATAATCCTTTCCATCTTTCAGCGACTATAATAATGCTTCAGAGTAAGCCACATTGTCATTTTGATAGCCCACAAACCATGATTAAAATACATTTAACCGTGGTGATGTGATCTGCAGATCAAATTTCTGAAGAGAGCAAACAAAAAAGCAATACATTTACTCTCTGTATAGGAAAATGTGCACTTCTAAAGCTATTTCTTCTGCTAGCTCTCTTTATTAATCAGCTCCTTTGTTTTTTCCCTATCCCTCCCTCTTAACAAAAACCTACAAATTAGAATTAAGCCTTACTGGTCCATTAATATAAACTCTAACATGTTCTTGCAGAGACTTGCTCATGAAGAAATACAATCTCATTAATGAAATACGTTTGTAGTAGAGGTATATAAAACATTTTGTTTCAAATCAGTCTGAGTGTAAGACTTGGAAAAATTTCTTGAAACATTTTTCAAAATGAGTTATTTCTGGCATTTTAGAAGCTTTGGGGATTTGTTGAACTTGAAGCAAAGCTGATCTGAACTTGAAACATTTCCAAGGTACTTGACTTGATCAGAGTTTGAGTTTTATGAAGATCCATGGTTGAAGCTGTTTACATGAAAATGTCTTTGTGCTCCTAAGTTGTAAGATTGTTTCAGGTGGTTGTTTCTGCTTTTGGAAAAGACAGGCAAATACTACAGGCAAACAATTTCTGCTCATCTTCTGTTTCATTCCCCCTCACTTTTATAGTAGTTTACTTCTATTTTAAGACACTTCTAAGATTTTTTCCATCATACTTTTCTTCTTTAAAATCTGATTTTACAGTATTCTTCTTGCAACATTCCCATATGTTTACTTTTAGCTCTAATAGCTTAATTTCACATAATAGATTTTGAATT
This sequence comes from Notechis scutatus, assembly GCF_049901735.1. Classification (NCBI taxonomy): domain Eukaryota; kingdom Metazoa; phylum Chordata; class Lepidosauria; order Squamata; family Elapidae; genus Notechis; species Notechis scutatus. Next base: position 120,336,962 of record NC_142012.1, on the reverse strand, counting down.
TTGGAGAAGGAAAGGTTTTGGCACTAACACTTCTGTGTCTCTTGTGCATTTCTTAAATTTTGGATTTAATGTTTTGTCAGAGCGTTTGCAGCGTGACTACTATTATGAGACAACACAGCACAGAGAGACTCAGACATTAAACAGTGGTTTATATACAAGACATATACAGAAATATACATGGTAGGCAAATGCCTGACAAGCAATCAATCTTCTTAACTGCACGGAAAACCAATGGAGATAGGACACAAGGAGAGAGAATACACCCTCTAATGGCTGCCGTATACCACCTCTTAAAGTGGTAAAACTGCTGTAGACCCATTCTTTGTCTTAAAATGACAATACCCATGCTGATTCATCCTTATTGCATCAGCCTTACATTGCATCAGCCTTACAGCAGCTGGTCAGCTGTTAAATCTCAATAACTTAACATGTTTTCTGTACCAACCAGTGTTAATATAATTGGGCAGTATGGAAATAATTTAAATAAATACATCAAAGTATAGATGATCTAGAATAAGAATTGCAGTGAACCATCTTTATAATTTTTCTCACCTTTCTATATTTCGTTTCTATAATTATGGTGTCAGGCCTGCATTTTATTTAGAAATGTCACACCTTCCTATATCTTAGATGCTTGCAAACCACAAAACTAAGTTCTTTGGTGGAGATTCAGTATCCATGATTGATTATCTAATCTGGCCATGGTTTGAACGGATGGAGGCCTTTCAGTTAACTGAGTAAGTGCTTTGAACCTTTTACAGTTTTTGCTCTTAAATCTTGTGCATGGTTACTTTTGCAGATTATAGTTATGTTTTATTTCAAATTTACATGTAAGTGATGTCATTAGGAGGCAAATGAGAATAGGAGAATCATCTTTTTTTCTGATTTGACTTATGTCTATTAATCTTCTAACTTTGCTGCCTAAGGCAAAGAGATGAAATACATTTATTCTGAACCAGAATTTATTAGCAATTCAGTTCTGCTCAGTTTAGACTGTCATTATTTTTCTTCTAGTGGCAGATGCCCATGCTCGTCCTTTGAATTGGGTGTGATATCTCTTGACATTCTGCTTTTCTAATTTAGCAAATCAGAAATTAATAGCTTTGGAACAAACAAGAATATCAAGAGTCTATGTAGATTCTCAGCCATCCAGAACAGTCTTCCCTCAAGAGCGAGGGAGGAATAAGACACCACCTAATCTCCTGTCTATAACACAGTCCTTTCAGTAGTTCCAAGAAGATGCCATAATCATTTGTACTCTGATTCAGGTGACCTGTGAGGACACAGATAAAATCCCAGGTGGCCTCAATGTCTCTCAAGAGAGATGCTAACAACCAGATGACTGCAAAAATTAGAATCACCCCCCATTGTCCTATCAGAACCTATCCTTCCATCCCCCCACCATCCAGTCACAACTGATGAAGCTTTTTGGATGAGAAGCAAAACATTATCTTCTTTCTCAAGGAAAAAAAACCCAGTCCAGTTGTCTTTTTAAAAAAAGCACAAATATTGAGAGAGTTTCAATCAAGAGTCCTCTATTCCTCTTAATTCACAAGTGGAAGCAGAAAGCTTTGGCTGGAGTATTTTAACACTGTATTTACTTCCTACCATATGGTAATTGTCAGCAATATTTATTCAAATGCTTCTTTGAAAGTTGGGAAGTTAATCATATACAAGTAGATCTTAACATAGAACAGTTTATGCAATGATGGTTCAAAATTACAATGGCACTGAAAAAAGTGATCTATGACCATTTCACATTTACGACCATAGCAGCATGGTCATGTGATCAAAATTTGGACGCTTGGCAATTAGTCCATATTTGATGGTTGCAGTGTCGCAGAGTCAGATGATCAAACTTTTGCAACCTTTTGACAAGCAAAGTCAATGGGGAAGCCAGATTCACTTAACCATATTACTAACTTAACACCTGGAGTGATTCACTCAACAACTGGGGCAAGAAAGGTCATAAAATGGGGCAAATTCACTTAACAAATGTCTCACTTAAATTTTGGGCGCAATTGTAATTCAAGGACTACCTGTATGCTGAAAAATTTGAATGATAGAACTTGGGAGTAATGAAGTAATGAAATCATTCATTTGATCTAAACTGCAGCTACCTGGCTATATCTGTAGCACTTTAAGGAGGTCAAGCCCAACTCAAGTTGAATACCATATTTCTTTCTACATACATTTAGAAATGTTAAAAATTGTCTTGAGTCATCTAATTTAATATATTCTCCATACCATTTAATGATGACAGGGCTTCAGACAAAGTTCTTTCTCAGTTTTATTTGGATATTGAACCTGGATCCTTTCTATACTAATGACCCAGGAATGTCACTGAACACTATCTTAATGGTAACGTGACCAGAGATAATTGCCTCAAAGTTTCACTGTTACCTCAAATCTTTATCTGTTCTTTTCCAGATGCTTGGACCATACACCAGGGTTAAAATGCTGGGTTGATCTGATGAAGCTAGATCCAGCTGTTCAGGCCACAATAACTGATCCTCAAATCTACAAGGGCTATCTTGAACTGTATTTCAACAATAGTGTTGAGGCCTGTGATTATGGGCTCTGAAAACTGGGAAGCTTTTTTCAGTGGATGACCAAGAATATTGACAACTATTGCTTCAGCATGTCATCTGATATCTGAAATGCTTTAGTTTTGTTGTGTTTTGTGTTGTGTTATTCAATGAATTGGATCATTGAACTAAAATGATAATTACCTGCAATATATGTTTCCCTTTGAAAATGAAAATGGCCATCATTGACCAGGAAGAAAATATTTTTTTTACCCTTATCCTTCTGCCAATCTAAATGACAATGTTGACTTTTTTGCATTGTTTATCAGTTTAGAATAGACATCAATTTCACTTTGTCTCTGTTTGGAAAATTGATTTTTGCCGGAATAAAAAATACTTCACATGCATAGGTTTCCTTTTATTTGCAGCAGCAAGTAAAGATATATAGCAGGGTTTGGGATTGTATATTTTATAACCAAGATATAGCCATTCCAATTTGTATTCTCTTACGTGGACAACTGGATAGTAAATTTGAGCAAGCTGGCATGAATAGAAAACTATTGTCCCTAGGGCAAATGGTTTCTGGTCTGAGAAGTTAGTTTGGTTTCCTGTACTATCTTTCAGCATGGCAGAGAGATGAACCATGATTAGCTTTGAGAGCATTTAAAAATGTAATTCTCGCACTGTACAACAGATGTTTTCAGTTTTAGGTTTTGCATGAAGAGCCAGCATATCTGAATATAATGTTGCTAAGACAATCTACAGGTACTCCTCACTTAACAAGTTTTTCTTTAGCAACTGTTTGAAGCTACAGCACACACAAAAAAAGTAACTTGTAATCAGTCTTCACCCTGCAGTTGTCCCAGCGTTACCACCATGATGTGATCATGATTTGAATTCTTGGCAACTGTTGTACATTTATGATGGGAACAACATCCTCAGTTGCCATTTGTGATCTTCCCAGACACTTTCAGCAAGCAATATCACTATATTAGTCTAGTATATATAGATGAAATCAGATTAGGGAAGACAACTATACAGGAGGGATTTGACTTTGTTGGCTGACACTTAAATTGAGATTAGTATGATAAAAGCACGCTTATTTATTTGTATTTATCTCAGGACACAACCTTCCATCTTAGGCTTGAACTTATCTTTGTTAGTCTCAACCATAAATTTATTGTTCCATATTTAAGTCTTGGCTTTAAATCTAAATAAAATTGAAGTATTAGATAGTGTCTATCTAGTTCAGGTGTTAGTATTTGTCTAATCACACTTGACCAAACAAAGTATTCTATTTGAATTGAGAGTAGGAATCTGTTGTAATCCACTCCTCCATCTGGTTGTAAAATATTTATTTTTTTTTTTTCTTGGTTTTTTGTTTTTTTTTTTTTTTTTTGTTTAGTAAATTTTTATTTATTATTTTATATTATATAATTTTTTTTTTTATTTTTTTTTTTTTTTTTCTTTTAATTGGGTTTTTTACTATATGCTGGAGTTTGAAAGTTTTGTAGTATCTTATCTGTTCCTAGCACTTTATTTTACTTATTTGTATCCCGTCTTTATTATTTTCACAAATAATTCAACCCAACACACCACCCTCACAGTAACCTTGTGTGGTGAGTTGGCTGAGAGAGAGTGACTGACCTGGCTTTCATGACTAAGGCAGAACTCATGATCTTCCACTTTCCATTTCTGGTGCCTTAAACACTAAGACCAAACTGACTCTTTTGGACAGAAAGCTCTGATGTTCTTCTTAGGATCTATTGGAGCCATTTAGGAGTTATAGCCCTGAGTGCTCCTATCACCACTGGGACTACTTTGGCCTTTACTTTCTGCATCCTCTCCAGTTCTCCTTCAGGCTCTGGCATTCTCCAGTTTCTCAAACTCCTTTCTGATATTGCTGTCACTTGGCACTGTTACATCTACTCACCACCACCCTTCTGTGTACTATCACAATGTCTGGTTGATTGGCCAGTAACCCTCTGTATATCTGGATCTGGAAGTTCTACAGGATGTGTTAGCTTTCTCATTCTCCACGACTTTCTATGAGATCTCCCATCTGGATTTAGGAGGATCTAGCCCATACTATATGCAAATGTTCCTATATACAATTTTTCTAGACCACTTTTTGTAGTAAGATGGTGTTTGCCAACCTGTAATTCCAGGTTTTAAAGTCCCAGCAGGCTGCTGAATGATCTGGAAATTCCATACAATCTACATGTTTTTTTTACTGTTAATATTTTCTAAAACTGGGATTTAAAACTGGTTGCAAGTTTAAATTGTTAAGTGCTGACAATTTTAGTCGCTATTAGTGGAAGTAGGGCAAACATATTTTTGATGATAAACATTTCAAAACTATGCAATACTGTGAAAATCCACTGGTTTACAATTTAGAACTAAGTTTGAATTCCTTTGCAAACCAGCAATAAGAGGAAAACATTACAAAATTGCTGAGAGACGAACCACAGCTTTGTAATAGCTATTTATCTAGATCAGGGGTGTCAAACTCGTGGCCCACGGTGCAGATGCGTCATGCGCTGGTCACACCCATGCGTGGTTTCAGCAAACGGGAAAAGAATTGCAATGTCACGTGATGACGTGATGACGCGAGTTTGACACCCCTGATCTAGATAAATAGATATTGGGCATCAGGTTATTTTCTATTGTTGAAAGAGAACTTTCTACAATAATTTTCAACATAGTGAAAAAAAGTGATGTTTCTAAAAAAAGCATTCATCTATCTACTAATAAAACACTCATGTCTGTAACCTTTAACTGGGTATAACAGTGCATTGTGGGCCAATACATTTTCAAAGTACTTCAAATGGGGTAAATTACAGAATGTGTTCAAAATCTGAAATCCATGATTCCCATGGAATTGAAAATTGGCAAATAAAAAAGCTATTACATAAAAATTATTGTAAAGCATTTTCTGACATAATACAAAATGTCATAAAGCATTTCCTGTTGTGAACTGCTGATGTTTGGCTGTGCTATACAGTTCAACAAGGACTACCGTTCAAGGCAGATTCATCTCTGAATATCTTCCTGAATTTTTAACAACCTTTTCAGTACATTAGGAGTTCTGCCATTGTTGAAGGCTTTGAGGAATCCATAAGGTAGTATATCTCTGGGACAATGACCCAACAGGTTTGTCTACTACTTTTATAATCTTCCCCTCAGATAGTTGTCTTATTGCTATATTTGCTATATAGTTTTAAAATATACTGTGTCTTGACTTTAAATTAAAGTAAAATTGGAGTGTTAGATAATGTCATAAATGTATTGTTCCATATTGGCTCTTGGCTTTAAATCAAAATTAAATTGAAGTATTAGTGTCTATCTAGTTCAGGTGTTAGTATTTGTCTAATCACACTTGACCAAACAAAGTATTCTATTTGAATTGAGAGTAGGAATCTGTTGTAATCCACTCCTCCATCTGGTTCAGGAAATTTTGGTTTTGGTTCAGAAATTTTGCATTCTTGTTTCCTTACCTGGTGCTGGTTTGTAGCAGCATGAATTCTCTCCAAGGTTTGAAAAGCAGATTAACCTAGCTATGGTAAGTACAGTCGCATCAAACATGAATGCCCACATAAATGAGGTGTACATCTACACGGTAAAAGGTTGAACACATTTTTCTGGAAATTTGTGCGTGCTTACTAATGCACAATTACAGGCTCAAAATAACAAAACCATGAACAAGTCAGACATAGAAACTTTTGTGTATTTTCATTTGTTATTTAGAAAATGACCTTTGGCAAAAATAGCAGTTAAATATTAAAAGTAACTTGTTTCTGGGATTTCTTCCTTACAGAATTTATCTTATTCTGAAATATCTTTGGTTTCTTTTGCACACGCTGCATGTTTCAGATTTTTAATTATGTTCAAGCTGGAGATTGTGAAGGCCATGGCAAAATCTTTATCCTTCGGTCATGTAAATATTGCATAATTTAAACTTCAGATCAATACCTCACTAAAATATCCACTTGTTTTTCAGCTTGGCTTTGGGACATTTATTTGAATCCATGTTTGCTCCCACTTGCACATTGCCTATGGCATGGTTGCCACAGAAGCCCCAAAAGATAGGGCTGCCTGAATGCTTAACAGTTGGGAAGGTATTCTTCAAATGCTTCACTATTTTTTCTTCCAAATATACCTTGTGCAGCTGCGAATGAGTTTAATTAGTTTATTAGTTTAAAGAACGTCTAATGTTTAAAGCATTTGACATTTACTTAGATTTTCTTTATGTATATAGACAATGACTTTGTGCAATGATTGGAGAAAAGATTTCCTTTGACACCTGCAGATTGTGGTTACATAAGCAATACTGTACAATAGTGCGGACTACTTCTACAGTACCAGTTAAATTTACAATGATTTATGAGTTCTGGAACCTTACTAAAGGGAGGTTGTAGCAAAAAAAAATTCTTGATATTTGATATGTCTTCCACAATTCCATGTAATTTTAATTTCTTAATGTTTCACACAGCTTGCAAATGCTACCTGGAAAAGTCAAAGATGTTTCAGAATAGATTTTTCCCACTTTGTAAGTGAATTATCTTTATTTTCAAATGCCTAGACACAAGAGATGCCCTTGTTTTTTGAAAGTAGAAAATCAATACAACCTGAAAGTTTTTTTTTCATTTGTGAAATTGTCTTGAATGGGTAATTTAAGTCTAATGAATCAATCACATTCTGAAGGCTTAATGACTTTACGCCAAGACAAGAAAAAAATCAACAGACTAAACATTTGCACTTGCTATATTGTTTTATTTTAAACTTATAAAGAATCCCATGTAAATTGCAAGTTATAAATTCTAATTTGCTGAATGAAATGTTTACCTGGTAATATGTAGACTGTATCAATTCCTGTTTACTTAGGGATTTGCTTAAACATTACTTGGCATGTAAATCTATATCAGAGCTTGTCACAAAATCACCTTATTTGGTTCCATGCCATGCTATGGAATGGAGCCAGCATGGAATCCTTTTCTTACACGCAAAAATTCTTTAATATTTAATGCATTTCTTTGTATCAGGCCCTGGCTGGTAGTAAAAAAAAAAAAAAAGCTGTAGATCCTGCAAGTCTTAGGTTTGCCCATCTCAATATAGGTAAATCTGAGTTGAATGGAATTTTTGTATAGATTTAAAGCAATTTTTAATCTCTTATCAAAACTAGTGTTTGCATTGCTGTGGAAGTAACTATGAAGTAGCAAGAACTAAGTCAGTAATAGAGATACATTTAAATGGAGTCTAAAAGGATAAAGTCAAAATCAATTCACTGAACCCACATCAAGTGGAAAACATTTTGGGACTACTTTGTGTGACTGTTCAGACATGTTTTATGAGCTTTTGTTTCAGCCTGCAATGTGGAAGTTTGCCAGGGGGAAGGGAAGGTGTGGTGTTGGGAACACAGCAAAAAGAAAAACTTTTTGTTAGGTATACTTTTATTATATGGCCTGTTGATGGTTAAAAATATGGCAACTTAAGAAAGCAAAGCTACTTTAAACAGATCATTGCTCTGCCTTGCAAAGATTCTTGCCATTCAGGCAGGAGTTTTAATAATTGGATATGCTAAGAACTGAATCTGGAACTTTCAGTATGCACCTTCTACTCTATGTACTTTCTAAGGTTTCCGTGTGCACTATCAAATCTGCATGGTAAAAAAAAATCAAATACACGTAAAACCTAAGTTCAAAATAATATGTTTAGACACCATAAAACCATGAGATTTCAAATTGCAGTTTGAGGAGCCATGCACAAGCTCACCATCTTGGCTTAAGTAAAGCAAGATGGGTCACTCAGTGCTGCTGTGGCACAGAGGAGCAGGAGCTCCTGGAGGAGGCTCCTAAGATTAAGGTAGCCATCTAGATCATGCCCATTTGGATGTACACCAGATATGACTCCAGAACCTCTGGACAAGATTACCCTATCCTCCTTCTCAAAAAAAAAAAAGATCTAATATATGTTGAGCTTAGAATAGCACAAGATCCATGATTGTTGTTAAATTTATTAAAAATGTAGTTTTTAAATTCATAGGTTTAGAATATGAAAGAAAAGGAAAGGATTTATAAAGGAGACACTATAAAGAATGTTTGTGTAATACTTAATTTTTTTTTTTTGTTGAAATGTTTACAAAACATTTTACTTATTAAATGTGTATAGTACTCTGACTCTAGACAACTGTAGTTGGCTAACAAGTAAAAAAATCACTTTTAAAAATACAAGCAAAAATAGATAAATATAGCAAAAACAAAAACAAAACAGAATTAAACTGGTACAGAAAAAGAATCCAAGAGAACTTATTCTGAAATATCTTTGGTTTCTTTGCACACGCTGCATGTTTCAGATTTTTAATTATGTTCAAGCTGGAGATTGTGAAGGCCATGGCAAAATCTTTATCCTTCGGTCATGTAAATATTGCATAATTTTGGCTTCAGATCAATACCTCACTAAAATATCCACTTGTTTTTCAGCTTGGCTTTGGGACATTTATTTGAATCCATGTTTGCTCCCACTTGCACATTGCCTATGGCATGGTTGCCACAGAAGCCCCCAAAAGATAGGGCTGCCTGAATGCTTAACAGTTGGGAAGGTATTCAAATGCTTCACTATTTTTTTCTTCCAAATATACCTTGTGCAGCTGCGAATGAGTTTAATTAGTTTATTAGTTTAAAGAATGTCTAATGTTTAAAGCATTTGACATTTACTTAGATTTTCTTTTATGTATATAGACAATGACTTTTGTGCAATGATTGGAGAAAAGATTTCCTTTTGACACCTGCAGATTGTGGTTACATAAGCAATACTGTACAATAGTGCGGACTACTTCTACAGTACCAGTTAAATTTACAATGATTTATGAGTTCTGGAACCTTACTAAAGGGAGGTTGTAGCAAAAAAAATTCTTGATATTTGATATGTCTTCCACAATTCCATGTAATTTTAATTTCTTAATGTTTCACACAGCTTGCAAATGCTACCTGGAAAAGTCAAAGATGTTTCAGAATAGATTTTTCCCACTTTGTAAGTGAATTATCTTTATTTTCAAATGCCTAGACACAAGAGATGCCCTTGTTTTTTGAAAGTAGAAAAATCAATACAACCTGAAAAGTTTTTTTTTCATTTGTGAAATTGTCTTGAATGGGTAATTTAAGTCTAATGAATCAATCACATTCTGAAGGCTTAATGACTTTACGCCAAGACAAGAAAAAAATCAACAGACTAAACATTTGCACTTGCTATATTGTTTTATTTTAAACTTATAAAGAATCCCATGTAAATTGCAAGTTATAAATTCTAATTTGCTGAATGAAATGTTTACCTGGTAATATGTAGACTGTATCAATTCCTGTTTACTTAGGGATTTGCTTAAACATTACTTGGCATGTAAATCTATATCAGAGCTTGTCACAAAATCACCTTTATTTGGTTCCATGCCATGCTATGGAATGGAGCCAAAGTATGGAATCCTTTTCTTACACGCAAAATTCTTTAATATTTAATGCATTTCTTTGTATCAGGCCCAGGCTGGTAGTAAAAAAAAAGCTGTAGATCCTGCAAGTCTTAGGTTTGCCCATCTCAATACAGGTAAATCTGAGTTGAATGGAATTTTGTATAGATTTAAAGCAATTTTTAATCTCTTATCAAAACTAGTGTTTGCATTGCTGTGGAAGTAACTATGAAGTAGCAAGAACTAAGTCAGTAATAGAGATACATTTAAATGGAGTCTAAAAGGATAAAGTCAAAATCAATTCACTGAACCCACATCAAGTGGAAAACATTTTGGGACTACTTTGTGTGACTGTTCAGACATGTTTTATGAGCTTTTGTTTCAGCCTGCAATGTGGGAAGTTTGCCAGGGGGAAGGGAAGGTGTGGTGCTGGGAACACAGCAAAAGAAAACTTTTTGTTAGGTATACTTTTATTATATGGCCTGTTGATGGTTAAAAATATGGCAACTTAAGAAAGCAAAGCTACTTTAAACAGATCATTGCTCTGCCTTGCAAAGATTCTTGCCATTCAGGCAGGAGTTTTAATAATTGGATATGCTAAGAACTGAATCTGGAACTTTCAGTATGCACCTTCTACTCTATGTACTTTCTAAGGTCTCCGTGTGCACTATCAAATCTGCATGCGTGGTATAAAAAAATCAAATACACGTAAAACCTAAGTTCAAAATAATATGTTTAGACACCATAAAACCATGAGATTTCAAATTGCAGTTTGTGAGGAGCCATGCACAAGCTCACCATCTTGGCTTAAGTAAAGCAAGATGGGTCACTCAGTGCTGCTGTGGCACAGAGGAGCAGGAGCTCCTGGAGGAGGCTTCTAAGATTACAGGTAGCCATCTAGATCATGCCCATTTGGATGTACACCAGATATGACTCCAGAACCTCTGGACAAGATTACCCTATCCTCCTTCTCAAAAAAAAAAAAGATCTAATATATGTTGAGCTTAGAATAGCACAAGATCCATGATTGTTGTTAAATTTATTAAAAATGTAGTTTTTAAATTCATAGGTTTAGAATATATCAAGAAAAGGAAAGGATGTGAGGGGAAAACATAAAGGAGACACTATAAAGAATGTTTGTGTAATACTTAATTTTTTTTGTTGAAATGTTTACAAAACATTTTACTTATTAAATGTGTATAGTACCTGACTCTAGACAACTGTAGTTGGCTAACAAGTAAAAAAATCACTTTTAAAAAATACAAGCAAAAATAGATAAATATAGCAAAAAAACAAAAACAAAACAGAATTAAACTGGTACAGAAAAAAATCCAAGAGAACTTCCCTCACCTTCCCTACAGGCCTGAGAGAACAACCCAGACTTGAAGCCCCTTCAAAACATTAGTAAGCTGGAGCTATCTGGATCTTGGAGGGAACCTTATTCTAGAGGGCAGGTGCAGCTACAGAGAAGGGGCACCTTTGGGGTTCCGTTAAATGGTATTATTTAAGTGAAGGATCCCATATCAATCCTGTCAGATTGAATCAACCAGATAGGAGAGAGACATGGTCTCTCAACTATCTCTGCCATGTCATGCACGGTAACAAACAATACGTATAATTGCATCCAGAAACTGGCAACCAACACAGCTCATGAAGCAAAGATGTTACATGGGCATACTGAGGCATATCCATTGCCATCCACCTTGTTGCATTCTGGATCAGTGAATGCAACAATGCATTATAATGTTCAGTTATCAGTGACTAGCTAATTTATAATCCATAAAATATATGCATAGAGCCAGTTGGGTATAGTCATTACAGTGTTAGGCTATATAGAATAGAATAGAATACTTTATTGGCCAAGTGTGATTGGACACACAATGAATTTGTCTTGGTGTAAATACTCTCAGTATACATAGAGAAAAGATACATTAGTTAAGAATCAAGAATCATAACGTACAACACTTAATGATAGTCATAGGGTACAATCAACAATCAAATCATACTAGGAAACAGTCAATATAAATCGTAAGGATACAAGTGACAAAGTTACAGTCCTACAATCACAAGTGGGAGGGGATGGGTGATAAGGAGTGATGAGAAGATTAACAGTAATAGTAGTGCACACTTTGTAAATAGTTGAACAGTGTTGAGGGAATTATTTGTTTAGCAGAGTGATGGCTTTCGGGAAAAAACTGTTCTTGTGTCTAGTTGTTCTGGTGTGCAGTGCTCTATAGCATTGTTTTGAGGGAAGGAGTTGAAACAGTTTATGTCCGGGATGTGAGGGTTCTGTAAATATTTTCACAGCCCTCTTTTTGACTCGTGCAGTCCTCGATTGAAGGCAGGTTGGTAGTACTTGTTTTTTCTGCAGTCCTAATTATCCTCTGAAGTCTGTGTCTGTCCTGTTGGGTTGCAGAACCAAACCAGTTATAGAGGTGCAGATGATACACTCAATAATTCCTTTGTAGAACTGTATCAGCAGTTCCTTAGGCAGTTTGAGCTTTCTGAGTTGGTGCAGAAAGAACAATCTTCGTTGTGCTTTTTTGATGACGTTTTTGATGTTAGGTGTACATTTTAGGTCATGTGATATAGTAGAACCTAGAAATTTGAAGGTCTCTACTGTTAATACTGTGTTGTCTAGTACTGTAAGAGGTGGTAGTATGGGAGGGTTTCTTCTAAAGTCTACCACCATTTCTACGGTTTTGAGTGTGTTCAGTTCCAGATTGTACCACGAGGCAAGTTGTATAACCTCCTGTCTGTATGCAAATCCATTGTTGTGTCGAATGGGACCAGTCACTGTTGTGCCATCAGCAAACTTCAGTATTTTAACAGAATATTATATTCTAGTCCTGCTTTAGGCGGATCCCCCTCTCTCAGCCGCTTCTCAAAATGTTGCCAAGGAAACTTCAGGTGGCAGTTGCTAGCAGGGATAAATCATTTTAAGGCCCAACTTTTAAGTGTGTGACATACTCTTACTTTCAAGTTTCTATAATCTATAAATATGTGAATATTTTAACATGCTATTATGGGTATTTGCAACTTACTCAGATATTTATATTGTATTGATATTTATATAATTTGTATTCAGTTTGGGAAAAGCTGCACAAAGATTCTCCCCTCCCCCCATCTATACAGCATATTAGAAATTAGAGGTAACATTGGTTTTACTATTCAGCTGTTTGTTTTTTCTAAGGAACATGGTGGCTTCGTGGCTAAGATGCTGAAATTGTCGATCAGGTCAGCAGTTCAGCGGTTCAAATCCCTATCACTGCGTAATGGAGTGAGCTCCCGTTACTTGTCCCAGCTTTTGCCAACCTAGCAGTTCGAAAGCACATTAAAAATGCAAGTAGAATAACAGAGACCATTTTGGTGGGAAGGTAACAGGCTCCATGCGCCTTCGACGTTTTGTCATGCTGGCCACATGACCACGGATACATCTTCAGACAGCGCTGGCTCTTTGGCTTAGAAATGTAGGAGCACCCCCCCTAGAGCTGGAAACAACTAGCACGCAACGTGGGGGAACCTTTACCTTACTGTTTATTTTTGTTTTAGGCTTATTGTATGTGTTTAAAATTACATGAAAAAGGAATAGTCATTATCTTTAAAGAGAGCCAGTGTATGCACAATTTCTTGAACCACTTTTCTATTTTTTTCTATGAATTCAGCTTTGCTTTCTAATAGTGTAACCTTTGAAATAGACAAATTAAAATTAAAGGAAGTTTTTAAAATTGTATTTCTTACTAAAACTTTAAGATTTTCACAGATGTTCAATGATACCCTGAAGGAACTTGTAGATTTTTACAACATATTTTGTTTCTCCTGAGACTTGTTACAAGACTGTGACAAAATTAGAAATAGTGCTGACAGGAAAAGATGACAGGTATTTTCCACTTCCACCATGTAATTAAAATAACCGGAGTCACAGAGGGCTGTTTAATAGACTTATTAAGTGGAGCCTGTATTTTACAAAGAAGCAGTTATATAGTGTATTGACATTAGAAGAAACATTTTTAAGTGCAGAAATTGCCTGCAAAAAAGAATGCTATCAGAAAATGAAGATTCTGATACCATAGACGGCACAAAGGATTTTTCAGTCTGTTTAGCAAAGCTGTTTTCCAGTCATATTTAAAAATATAGACAGAAAGTTTTCAAGTTTTTCCCATTCTTGGGATTTGCACGATAGAATTTCCTTTAAAAAATATGTTCTATGTCCAAACCCTCTTTTATCAATAGTTAAAGTGAGACAATTGCCTGACTGCTTTGCTCAACAACCACAATCCTGACACTCCCAAGTTTTGTTTGTTGAGCTGTTAAAACTAATTTAACACATTTACCAGTGACAGATGTTCATTATTCCTGAAAACCCACTACAGCATTTTAGTAAAAATTTATATCATTGTCATGACATCATACAAATAATATAAACTTGTTTAATGAAGTAATGCAAATAGCAATAGTGTTTTAACCCATCAAGGTCGTTCAAGCAAAGATTCATTGTATTCCAAGAGTGCATGAAAAGTTTATATAGCAGCATTATTTAGTCCTATTTAAACTCTGTTAAATCAGATCAGGAATAATTTGACTATTTCTGTTAGTAAAGAGAAACACTGAATGGAAGGTGGACTTTCTAAATATTTGATAATGAATATGCAAATACAGAATTGCCCTGTCCATGTAGTTGCTATAGAATTAGGTCTGAAGAGATAATTTAAGCTATTGAGTCTGATCTTCTGCACAGTGCAGGAATGATTCACGTCACTGTAAAACTACAGTACATTCAGAATTATGTGTAGGTACAGCTAAAAACCACTAGTTTTTAAAAACCACTAGTTTAAGATTTGTTTGTGTTATATCAGAATGTAATCAACAGCTTTATGTATTTTCCATAGCTTCTGGAAATCACTAATGGCCACAAAAAGTATTAATAAATACATATAATGGAGGAGGGTAGGTGCTGTAGTGATGAAGGTGCTGGTTTAGAAACCAGATGATGAGTTTCAGGCCTCCTTCAGGCATGAAAGGTGTCTGAGTGACCTTGGGCCAGTTGATGTCTCTCAGCTCAACTCACCTAATAGGGTTGTTGCTGAAGGGAAAATAGGAGGCAGGAAGATAAATCATGCTCACCACTTTTAGTTTTACACACACAATAGCTTATATACAGGTGAGTGATTTTTGCCTACAGTATTTCTAATTCAATCTTATGTAGATTTTGGTATTTAAGCAGTCTTCACTTCAGAGTATTCATTGAGGTTTGCTGCACAAAAATAGTAATTTGTCCATTATTATAGAAAACTTTTTTTCCCTCTGAAAATTAGTAATTCCCATTGGAACAGAGAGTGGCAAAGCAAGGCTCTTATCTAAGAAATAGAAGGGAATATGCAGCCCAGAAAGCAAAGAGCAAATCCCATCTTTCAAGTGAACGGGCTCTATTAAAAGTCTTTGGCTGATAATCATCCTGGCAAAGCTCAAAAGTAAGACATTTTTTGTTCCTCTTTCAGTTACAAGATCACAACCTGTTGCTAGAATTTCCGGTTCTGAGAAAACAAATGCCTAGTTTATACATGACTCTATAACACTTAACTACATGGCTCCAAATGATTTTGGCCAATTTTTAAATGCAACTATATCTGGAAATTATTTGCTTTTGTTTTTTCAAACTGTATTTTTGAGGAAAATTAATCATAGAAAACATTTGAGAGAGTATTTGGATGAAGAATCAGTCATGGAAAAAGTAATATTTGATGAAATGTAGGTTGGTTACCCAAGAGCCTGGTTTTATGGTATTATTAGATTTGGGGATTATTCTTCTGTCTTATGGAGGTGAATCATTTCAGTGAAGATGAGCAAAGTTGGATCTGCTGAAGAGTTTCTCACTGCAAGTATGTCAAGCCTATTTGAGATCCCTTAGAAGTAAGCTGTTTCAAATTCAGTAGGATCTGTTTCTAAAGGCGTAATTTGGAATTGCACTGTCAAATGCATAAAGTTATATGGAACCATGTTTTGCCACATATATCTAAACTAAATTAAAATTACATTTTAAAAATCCTGGTAGTAGAGTTTTATACCAATTGGAAGGGAACAAGACTGAAGATCTATTACTTAATTGTACATCATCCTTCTCTCATTAAATATGTTAGACCTTATAAAGAAGGCACTCTTTTTCAGTCTGGCCATGGTACTTTGCCACAGCAGCAATAATAAAACACTTAACACAGATACCACTATATTCCTAAAACTGTAATATAATAAATTAAAAATATTTTTCCTTGCTTAAACTCATTACAACGAAGAAATACACAGTGGTAAAAATGTTAAAGGTTGCATAAATATCAGCCAAGATCATTGGAAAGGAAATGAGAATGGTATTGGTTGTACAGATATCTGTAAATTCTACATGTCTTCTCCCATGGGGAGATTTACATATATGGTAGCTGTCAAAGGAGCTGTCACAGAAGTTCTTTATTTAGTGGAATTGCCCGTCCATTTTGAACATGCATGGAATATTCATTAATTAAAGCTGATGTATTCTTAAGCATCTCGTGGAACATGTCCATAGCTTTTCTATAAGTGCTTCGCTGCAGTACAAAGGGCCGGAAAAGGTTCAGTGGTTCTGCCTTTTGAAACTCCACTGGAACACCCAGTTCCTGTGGCAGATTTCTATTTCCAATGAAAAAGTGGTAAAGCCTTTTTTCTTGCAAGCTTTTCTCCAAAAAGTTGAGTACATCTTGCAGCCTGGCCTCCAGACAGTCGGAAGTCCATGCTGAACTAGGATGGATTTGTAGCAAATGCAGCATTACTGTTTTGAAATGGTAGTTTGTCAGGCTACTCGGTTCTGTCAGGCTGCACTGCTTTCCATGAAGGAAAGACAAAATCTGGAGGCAACTGAGGTGGCAAGGATTAGCAGGCAAAGTTTTGGAAATAAACTGGATATATCTCTTCTCATACACAGTAAAGGTGAGAAACCAGTGAGTGTTGGTAGTGAAGCTCGGTGCCAAGCTGTTGAATGGAAAGTGAGAGATAAAATATACATCAGAATCTGCGTATTGTACCACAGGCCTGAGATTGAATGTGATGCTTTTTCCAGACCTGAACTTGATTTTCAGGGCGCCTGGAGTATCC
Organism: Notechis scutatus; assembly: GCF_049901735.1. Classification (NCBI taxonomy): domain Eukaryota; kingdom Metazoa; phylum Chordata; class Lepidosauria; order Squamata; family Elapidae; genus Notechis; species Notechis scutatus. The sequence goes on along the minus strand of NC_142012.1, from coordinate 120,319,859 downwards.
AGGTGATTGAAAATAAGACTGAATTCATACTTGTGTGCAATTTTATTCCATCCCTTGGTAAGTGCCATCTGGAACCATGTCATAACTTGGTCAGAATCAAGATACTGAGTGTCTTTGAAGCAAAGGAGATCTTCCATATGGTTACTCTGTCTAGTTTGGCTCACTTTGCTATGAAGCAGACAAAGTAAATCTTCCCCCAATTTAGTTTTATCACAGATACAACTTGATGAGCTCTCATCTGACCGGATGATCTTTATCATGCCATAACTTCCTTTGTCTGGTAGAACAGACTCTCCTGAACACCAAGTCTCAAATTGGAAACAATACGGCTCTGGGGGATTAAAGGGGACAATGAAATCACAAGTGAAAGGCTTGTTTGTTCTCCAGTTTTCATACATGCTCCCAACTCCTATAGACTCTTCCACTTCCATGTCAGTATCTCGGTTACACACGCTTCTCAAAGCTTCTAATAAGTCATCTGCAAAGCCTTCCACAAGCTCTCGGTTCCTAGCAATATCACTTGTTACATTCTGGAGACATCTTTCATAAAAATTATCCAATGTAACTTTGTCTGGTAGAATAAAACCCTTGAATGTTCTTCCCAGGACATTAATTTCATCATCATCTTTGGTATAATCTTGCCAGTTCCCTTCCTGGTAATCCTGTCTCCAGAATTCAATCAGAAGAAAGACTATCATGGACAAAGCAGTCCAGAAATTCCAAGAAAGTGAATCATGGTCATACTGTTTTTCTGGTTCAGTCTTCTCCTCTGAAGAATCCACTGAAACTTCCTGTGCTGCTAATTCCTGCTCCAGTTTCAGCAGCTCTAGCCTCAGATTTTCCTCACGCTCTTTCATCTTTTCAATGATTTCTTCTGTGTTTTCAAAAACAGTAACATTTTCCTTTGGGAAGAGAAGTGGATGGTTGATAATAGCTGTTATTACCACCAAGCACACCCGGAAGAATCCGGCCGGCATAATAAAATCTTACCTATGAGAGAAACAGAGAAAGAGTTAGCTTTGCTAATAACGGAACATAGATATGAAGAAGTATATTACTGGCATTGCTGAAATAACTGTCTAATACTTTTCTTATTTTCTCTCTAGTTCTAAAAATGTCCATGATTTTAGACATAGGAAGCAATGATCTTTATATCACATATAAATGTTAATATATTTCAGGAATGTATTTAAAGAGAATTGTACTACCATGAGAAAGGGAGACAGAAAAATATGAATTTCAAGCGAGAGTTGGATGTTAATTATAAACCCACAAGAAGAGTAAAGGAAACAAATGGCAATATTCATTTTGTTAATGCTCCATTTAATATTGTTACAATGATGAAATGTATGAAAATTGTTCCCATTGGTGTCAAGAAACAATTTATAGCTAATGAGATACAAAAATACAACTCCTATGAAATATCAGAAGAAACAAAACAAAAACCCTTAACTGATTTTATATATGTATGTCCTAAGGTTTTATTAGTTCTTACGGTTTTGCATGTTGATCTCTCATCTAAGCATCGTTAAAAGGCTAACAACCTGTGTACATTCTAAAATAAGTGGAAAAAAGAGAGCTTTGTTAAGATAGAAAATTGTCTTACCTCTCCTAGTATAATACACAGTATTTACAAAGATAATAGCCTTAAACCCACCATTTATTCCCCCTTTGTATTCATAATTGTTTTGTTTTTAAACTTTTATTAAGCCAAACATTCTTCACAATGAGGAAAATGCTAACTTACATAAGCATTCAATTACTCACACATACGTGTGTGAACTGATTCATACTTTTGATTTTTCATACAGCACTACCTATAGAAACTATCTTAGATCATTTACATAAGCAAGTTAAAATGGATGTTGTGGTATTATGTAACCAACGCTCTTTATACATGAAATAGTTCTGGCTAATAAATCATACTGGTTTTAATACATCTGTCTCTAAAGAAGCATGGGCTAGCTACAGTTTCAATCAGACAGCAATTATGAAATCTGGATCTAAGTGAGTAGCCATGCAAACTATGAAGTAAGTCATGGCAGCCAGGTATCTGACAACTCTTTCAGGCAAGAACATCTCCTGAAATTGATGTGCTGGTCATTAATAAGATCCTTCTTAATTAAAAATGCTGGTTATCATACTTACAAGCTATTGAGAATGCAGCACTGAACTGAAATAGTTCAGGCAAGGCCATGTCAAAATCAATTCTGCCCATCTTGCTCCATTCATTTAGGTAAGGCCTGTTTTAGGTGCCCCTACAAATGAAGTTTATGGAGTATGGGCCAGGTGGCCTTCTCCTTGGTGGCTTCATTTTATTAAAGACTCTCCTGCTAAAGGAAAGGACAGCTCCTACTCTATACAGGTAGTCATTAAGATTATGATTCAGCGACTGTTCAAATGTTTATGACAGCACTAAATGAAGGGGACTTGTGATTTGTTTGTAAAATTGCAGCCTTTGCAATTTATGTGGACTTTGCAATGTCCATGTAGTAACATGATCACTATTCAGGCGCTTGGCAACTGGCTTGGAATAACAATGGCTGCAGTGTCCCATGGGCACATGATTGTCATCTGCTACACAAAGAAAGTCAGCGGGAAGTCGGCAGGTCACAAGTCGCTCCCATCACTTTTTTGCTTTCTTATGCTTCTTAGTGCCGGGCCATGGCATCTGCCCTGCTCTGTAGCATCTGCTTGCAAGAGTTGCATTCCTGGGACAACAACCCATCTATCTATTCATGTTATGTAGCACCTGCCTGTAAACCCCACCAGCCCGTATGTGGCGTTAACCCAAGGGTCTTCAAACTTGACAGGTTTAAGACTTGTGTTCTTCAACTCCCAGAATTCCTGAGTTAACATGACTGGAGGAGGAATTCTGGGAGTTGAACTCCACAAGTCTTAAACTTGCCAAGTTTGAAGACCCCTGCTCTAACCTATAGCTCTCACCTGCTTGCCTGGGGTTCCTGCCTTTTCCCACATTGCTGTCACATCACAGTACTTCCTGGATTGCTGTTGCTGTGCAATGTGGCCTTGTGACGTCTCATGCTTTACAACCACATCACATAGTGATGGAAATTCCAGTCCTAATTGCTATCATAACCCAACCACTACCTGTAGTCATTCTGAAAATTAAAGCAGCATTTTCTAGGGGCCATTTGGCCTTTATATTAGTTTTAACTAAATGGTGCTTATGTAATGTTAAATTTTTACTTATTTTTATTATGCACATGTGACTTTTAATGTTTTGATCTTGATTTTGTAACAACACTGCGGAGTTATAGTTCATGTTTAAAAAAATTTTCAAGGATGGCTCCACAAACACATGAATAAGTGGTCTGAATTATCTAAATCAGTAGTTTAATTATTAGCTATTAAATTTATATTCTGCCCATCTTGCAGTTTGAGGAGACTCTGAGAAACTTACCATGTAATAAAAATACAGATTAAAAACAATTATAAATATAAAAACAGATTAAAAATTAGAAAAGATTAGAACAAAGTAAAAAACCAGGGGCGAGGAACAGAGCAATGGTGGTATCTTCTTGTGTTACTGCACCAACCACCTCTTGCCAACAGTGGAACAATGTATCCTTGTGCCAAAACTATCTTCCCCAAAGCCAAAACAGACAGAAGAGTTCTAACTTCATCCTCAAGGGAAATTATCACTATTTTGGAGTTGTGTGCAAATAAGAACAATTAATAATCTTCTTTGCATGACACAATATAGTGTAATTCAGTAATTATTAGGCCTGATTGAATTAGGCCTGGAAAAACCAAATTCAAGTCCATTATGATTACGGTCACTGCTTCTCAGCTTAAAGTATTCCACAGGCAAGTGTTCTGGGGATAAAATGGAGATACACCCCCCCCCCGCCAACTAGGTGTCCTCCACAACTTGGAAACAGATAGGAGGTAAATAAGCAAAAAAAACCAACATCAAACCTATACAAAGATTTAGAAATTTTTCTACCAAATCAGTCTGAAATCATGAATTTCGTATTAAAGTGCAGCACAGTTCTTGTTGTGGTTAGCCGGCAGCAGGTGCGGACGGCTGAGGAGAGTGAGGACTCAGATGAGGGGCCAGGATCATTAGGGAGTGGATTGCTGCCTTTAGAGATTGAGGGGCTGGCAGCAGTGATGGGGTGGTTCCCGAGGAGCCTTTGCCAAATGCGCGTGCACACAGAACTGTTTGCAGGAAAGAGCAGCTATAACAGCACGAGCAACTCGGGAGTAAGGCTGCAAGGTAATGGCCCCTCCTTCAAGAAGATAAAAGCCAGCTGTGAAACGAATGTTCTTTGCAGAAGGCAAAGACGTTTTGAAACTCCAACCTCGTGGACATTCCAGTATCCTGAGTTTGTATTTGAAGATTTTTGTATTGCAAATTATTTCTTGTCTGTTATCTTTTGGCAGTCTCGCACAGTTTGGCAAGGCTTGTGCTTATTACAGCTAATTATTTTGCAGAAGCATTAAAAGGTTTCTGTTCTGTTTGGATTGTGTTTGATTTGTTGGATAAGAGCGTGGGTCAGAATAGTTCTACACTTAATAAAATTACAGACTTTCATTAGCAAATAGGTCTCAGCTCTGTATTCCAATAGTGCCATGTTTATCATGGAAAGAACATTTAGGAGTCGGTGCAAGTTATCCTTTATTGGCAAGCTCTACCCCAGTCTGTGCCAACCTGCCACATATTGATGTTGTGGAACAATAACTGTCAGAATCCCCAACCAGATTGACCCAGTTCTGAGAGTTGCAGTCCCACATGCTCATTTGGAGAAGGGTGCTCTGTGATTTCTTTCAGAAAAGCAGTCAATCAAAATTGCATAAATTATGGAAGAAAGTCATGATTTGTGTATCTGTGATGCAGATAGGTATACATATATAAGGTTAGATAAACCTGCTCTTGCAGAGCCTGAGAAGCAAAAAAACTAGATTTACTTGTTATATGACTGGTACGCTGGATTTTCCTAGTGAAGTCATAAATTTCAGAAGACTCACAGATTATTACAAACTAAGCTATCATAATTCTGCAAGCAGGGGCTTGCAAACTACATTTTAACAAGCAGAGGGAATTAGAATAAAAAAAATGAATGTTGCCTATTGCGATTATATGTATTAGATTTGTATATAATAGGTGGGAAAAAGTAGGTTTGGGCCCAAAATTTGAAGAGATAGAGCACAATGGAATAAATTGGATGATCCAGGAAGGATGATGACCTTTAACTGATCACTACCAAAATCATCCTGACCCAGGGTGAGGCATGCTAGTTTTTAGCTTAGAAAATAAAGATAAGAAATATATCAAATGTCCAAGGATGTAGATTATTAGTGTGTAAATTTAAATAGTGAATATCACAAAGTGAAAGATTATGTGTTCAAATTCAGCTGCCTGGAATGGTGCCTAAGTCTATCATCTGCCTAGCAAATACTGAATTGTAAGGTTTTCTTGCATTACAAAGATATTGGTCCCTTTATATATTTATACACTTTCTAAAACAAAATGCTTCACTCCGCAGTGTAGTAAGCTTGACTTGGGATTATTCTTTTAAATATGAGCAGCAGCCAAGGTAGTGCAACAGTTATGACTCATGATCCCAGTCTAAGGAGATCTAGGTTCAGATCTACTCTTAGCCACTTAATTTCACTAAGAGAACTGGGCTAGTTGCTATTCTCATCCCAGCCTACCTCATATAATTATTGTGAAGAAAAATCAGATGAAGTACTGGTAAGAACAGAACCTTGAAATCCTGGGCAAATTGTGGAATATAATTAATAAATGTAAACATGAATTAGGCCACCTTTGCTTTGAATATATATTGGTCCAAGAAAAATTAAAATTAGATACATAATATAAAGAACAGATATCTTTCTCTCCAATTAATGTCACTGGGGATTTTAAAAATTAAGCTAGAAATTACACAGCCAGCCTGCATCTTTATCTGTTCACAAGAAATCTCCAGGATTTCCTTTTCTGGGCTGTTATTAAAAATAGAACAGTATGTAGTAGGAGTACTTTGAGAAACAAATATAACACTGCCAGTGCTATCTTCTCGGAGGCATCCTGATCTCAGACCTGAGCAAATGCATGTGGCTTGTGATCAGGAAGGACTGTGTCTAATTAATAAAATAGTATAAAATTAAATAAAGATCAGAGGGTAAGTTTTCATGGCCATTTATTGGTGAAATTATTTTGGGGTACAGCTGTGAAAGACAATGAATACAAGCTAATATTTTGCAAGTGGCTATCAACTTATATTCATTGCCTCACACAGTATTGCCCTGAAGTAATTTCAACAAAATATACCGGTAATTAAGATGTGAAAAACAATGTGGATTTAAACAGGTTCAGCAGTGGCCCTTTACAAACATCCCATGAGGGTGATGCCCCAAATGGATGATGAATTTTGATGCATACATGAAGGTGCTTAAGAGTTCTCCTAACAACTTTGGATATAGTTTTGGAAAATGGAGACTACGAAAGAGCAATACCATACCAATCCCAAGAAGCCTTTTAATTAACCAAAGAGGTCAGGGAAATTAAGTGGCTGAAAAAGATACCTAACTGATGGTGGCAGAGAACCATAAAGAATCTGACTGAGCACCGGTAAAAGCTTATCTTAGAGCCTACATAATTCTGATAAGTGCAGAATCATATATTTCTCCATACTCTTGCATGGTAGTTTTTTTTTAATTACCTAGACTCTTTCAGGGAAGAATAAGACCTTGAGGCTCACTGGGTGGTTTTGTAGATTTTGTGATAAGCAGGCATGATATTCCGCTCTGAAAAAAATCGGGCCGGCCAAGAGACCCCCGCCGCGCGCCTGGGGAGCGCCCGCTGCCTCGCCGGGCGGTGGCGTGGCCGTGCACGGAGGCTGGTCTGTGGCTGGCCCAGCTCCCTTTCCTGCCGCTCAGCGGCCTCCGCCGCACCGCCCAGGCTCCGCTCAGGTGTCCGGCTGGGGCTGTCAGGAGTTGCTATTGCCGGCGCAGCTCCACACGGCTCCAGTCCCATTGCCTCCGGGAAGGGAAAGGCAAAACCAGGAGCCGCTGCTGCCGTTGCAAAGCGCCGCCGCGGCTCTTCCTTTTGCCTTTCCTTCCTGAGGCAACGCGGACTGGAGCCGCGCAGAGCCGCGCCAGCAACTCCTGACTTGGGGCCTCCGAGGGAGGGGAAGGAGGAGAAGAAGGGGTGGGGGGAAAGGGGGCGTGATTCCCAAAAAAATCTGAATTCCGATTTTAATCGGAAGAATATCATGCCTGGATAAGTTATTTATATTTTCTTTAGGACAGATGCAAGTTGTGCAGAATTCATTGTAATGTGTGAGGCTAGAACTTGAAATACTATCTGGGATTTTTTTCAGTTACTAGACTGACAAAGTGTCAGAGTTTTCTGGAACAGGGTTTTCTTTTCTGGAACAACATTTATAGCTTGAATATAAGGTGTTTCATGTTCCTTTGGGCATATAGATGGTGTAATGGACAGAAGGAACAAACCTGTGGAACAGGAATAAGAGCTGAAAACTAGGAAACAACAAATAAAATATAACTGACTCTGGGATAAAACCGTAATTTGAGAAAGCATATCATACAAGACTCTTCTAGTCTTCAGGTAGATAGAGGGAGGGAGAAGCACATTCAGACTAGCAATATTCTATTTCTATAACCTTATAATAAAAGCAGTGTTAAAATGGAAGACAAATAGTTATTTTGTTATGTTTTTACAAAAGATAATGAAACTTTTGACCTTAAGAAATGCATCAAAGGTGGTAAATTTCATAGAAACGAGAGCAAGATTTTTCAAGCTTTTTAAAAAATCAGTTTTAAGCATACTCTGTCACAGCAGAAAGAAATTAAATCTGTAGTATTTCACCTGTTCTATGTTCAACAAATTTCATATATGGACAACACAGGGTTGTATAAAAAGTAGGGATAGTTGAACTATTGGAAGAGAGAGTAACAGGCTAAATAACAATTAAGTGAACAAATGATAAAACGAGGTACTTCTCTCTGCTCTCAAGATCAAAGCTGGGATGGGGATAAATAGTAGTGATCTGCTCACAAGGATCACTCTGATTTAAAGATATTAACAACTTCAAGAGTGTAGAATTCTTTCTTCATGGTATTCTTCATGGTATGATAGAAGCCTTTTTTTCCTTTTTTCAGTATGACTACAGCAGGGTCCAACCACGTCCGCGGACGGTCTGTGGAACAAGTCCTACGGCGCTGGGCGCCGCCATCTTTTTTGTGAAAAAGTGCTTCCGGTGAGCTTTTCCGGTGAAAACTCACCGGAAGCACTTTTCATCAAAAAGATAAGCGGCCTATGCTCGATGAGCTTTTCCGGGTAGAAAGCCATTTCAACCCGGAAAAGCTCACGAAAGTTCGCCGCCATCTTTTTGATGAAAAAGTGCTTCCGGTGAGGTCACGGAAGCACTTTTTCATCAAAAAAAGATGGCGGCGCCCAGCTGATGCCGGTACCAGGCCGCGGCGCCCAGCTGATGCCGGTACCGGGCCGCGGCATAAAAAAGGTTGGGGATCACTGGACTACAGCACTGTTGCCATTTATAAGAATAGAAGCCAAGTGGAGTTTTGCAAATACCCACATGGGGAATGATGTGAATTTGCCACAGAATTCCACCTTCAATATGGAATACAAAAATTGATTTCACAATCTTTTAACTAGGTCTGGAAGTCAAGCTTTAGTCAGATCCAGTGCATAAACCTTGCAGGATGAGAACAGCATTCGGAAACAAGCTACATCTCAATTCTTCTGCAGGCAGGGAAAGCCATATGCAAAGTAAACAGCAAGACAAGCCTGTAGATACCTCCTTAGGCAATGTATCATTTTTAACAAGAAGTGATGTGGTGTCTTAATGCTCCATCAGCATTCATCTCTGAAATTAAAGGTGTGGTTAATTTCCTTGTGTATAAGAAGTATGATGCATAATCCTCTTAATCTCAGTGCTGACAAACACAATAAGCTTGTTTAATATTTGTCAGTCTGCCTGTGCTTGCCAACTGGTGAGTAGTATTAGCTAGAATAAAGCATAGTCAAATTATACTCCGATTGTTGGGTGTGTTAGAAAGAGGATGGCAGTAAGCATATGCTTTATAGTACTATACTTGGTTTCTGCTCTGCAGTGATTAAGCTCTTCATTTTTTATTCTGCTGCTAATTTTGAGATAGGAAAAGGCCTTGAGGATTTGTTTTGGGACCATAAGGGTCTGTTTTAATTTTCTTTTCTCTAAACTTTTGTGTATTCCTAAGACATCTGTTGCAATCTCAAAAGAAAGGTAACATTTGCAGGAAGTCCATAGACAGCAGGGCTACAATTTGCCAATTAATGGTGCATAAAGAAGCAGTTTTTGCAACAACGGGGAGTTCAATGTTGCTCCAGCTACGACTGTAAACAGATTGCATACTTTTGCTTTCCCTTTTAATGCTCCGGTGATATTGCAGGATCCAATCTTCCCTCTAGCTAAATTCCCTGAATATGGGCTCTAGCACGAGTCCAAAAGCTCGGAAGACAAAAACCTCTGGTCTCTGTGACTGACCCAGGTTGGATCCTGCAACATTATTCTGGGACACATATATTTCCTTCATTCTCTGGTGATATGAGTTTTTTAAAAAAAATTGTGATTAATGTGTGTTAAACTAAAGAAATCTTTATTGCAGAAACAAAATATTTGAGGATTCATACATTGGCAGTTGATTACACAGATTTTAAACCAAGTATGATTTAAAACACTGATTAAAATTAGAGTGGACTGCAGACATTAAACTTAGGGTGGAGAATTGCTATAATGAGTTGATTGCTGGCATGAGAATAGAAAATGTCTGCATTCAAAAACTCTCAACATATAAAAAACTTAGGAACTACAAAACATTTAAACTTGTCAAGTCCCAGACTTAACTGTACCAAAATAAAGGTTCACATTGTCATAGGAGAAAAGACTTTCAAACAAGTGTTCACATGAATAGGATTACAGCAGAGATCTATATATATCGAGTGTACACTCTATATATAGAGTGTAAAAATAGTATAGTTAAGCAAAATTTAATGTTTGATTGATATACGAAATACAATTAAAGTAAACTATCTTCTACTCTTCTGTTTGGAATTATACCAATAAAAGGAAAATAGGACTGTGTGAACTGAAATAGAGGCTAGGTTATTTTCATACAACTAAACCAAGCATTACTCTACATACAGAAAAAAAGTGTTAATATTGAGGGTGAAAGTTAATCACAATACCTATATTCAATTTAATCCAGTTATGTGAATTATTGAGTAAAAAAATTACATATTTTGTATAACTTTCCTGACACTTTTAAAAAACATCTCATATACATTTTTCCTGAATAAATATAGTATGTACTTAGAAGTCTAGGTTAAACTTCTTTATACTCTTGTTATAATCTGATTTTTCTCACATGCTAAAAAAAAGTATTTGGCATAGATCATAAAGAAAATGATCTTGAGGGACATAGGTAGGAAACATTACATAAACAAAGAGGTATTAAGAAGAGACTCAGGCAGGATCTTCCCTTTATTCTTTGGCATATAAGAAGAAGGGTGGATAAAAGTTTGCAAGATTCTATTACTATATCGTGGCCTGTTTCTTCTTGTGGCATGTTACCTGATGTCTATGTCAAAGGATTGATAAACAGGTTTCCTAGTTGTATATGAAATTGTTGAGACGCTGGTTATGAAATAGCAGGAATCCATTTCTTTAACAACAACGTTAGTTTTTTTTTTCCTAACTAAAGATGAATAAACCAGTGTTGGATGTTTTATGCCTTACTGAACTGCTAATCACTGTTAATGCTTAGAAGTACTAAGAAAAAAGTCTGCTAGTTGCAAAGAACATCTTTCCAAGTCTTTTTCAGTCATAAGATGAAAGTACGAATGAAATGCTCTGATCCACATTTCTACAGTACTTAGTTAGCATTATATGCAAATCAGTGCATACAAATTTCAAAATCATATTGAACTTCATTATGTAAACCTCATACAGGAATCAGGAAGAACAAAATGTTATATAAGCTATTTTAGTAGTATCTACTTCTCCTCTGCTGGTACTATAAAAATAATTACCTGGACATTCAAATGATCCATAAAAGAGTGTGGTGAGAATTTTCAAATGTAGTACATTCCAGTTTAGAAAATCACTGAGTAAGGTTATATATAAAACATCATAAAGGATGCAGTAGAGCTAACTGAAATATAAGTCCAGTGCAACATTTTATACAAAGAGAATAAGCTGTATGAAATCTGCTCACTTGAGCAACTTAAGACATATACTTGCATGAACAGGTGAGTAAATGTGAACTGGGTGAGCCTATAAATTTTCTTAATATATACATACAAAGGTAAAGTATGCCTCTCAAAACATTAAAGAAAAATCACTTGTCATATGCTTCATACATATTTTGAAGTGAATATCTAGAAGAGAAATGCTTATCTGTCAAGTGTTATGCAGATTTTTATTACTTTATACACTACTGTATATCCAAACTGAAACTTCTATTTCAGGAGTGTCAAACTCTATTTCATTGAGGGCCACATCAGGGTTATGTTTGAACTTGGGAGGTCTGGTGTGTGGCCACGTGGGGCATGGTGGGCACAGCCAGCTCAACATCACTCATGTCGGGGAGCAACTGTGGTGGCCAAATGGCAGGACTTCCTTCCCTGAGACCCTCCCTCACTCTCATTATAATCTCTTTCCTTTCTTCCTCTTCATTCTCCTTCTTCGTTTCCCTCTTCGTTTCCACGGGCCAGATCTAAGCACCCTGCAGGCCTGATCCGGCTTACTAGCCTTGAGTCTGACACCCCTGTTCTATTTTAAGAGATTTTCCATATAGAAATGAGAATTGATACGAGCACATCAGCATGAAGAAAGTATTTCGCTATGTACTGTACCATCCCAATACTATATGATCTGCGGTTAAAGGGCTAAAAAAATGTAAGAGCATTTTGGATTATTTTGGCTTAAAAATTTAACTTTAGCACACATGGCTAAGCTATAAAGGAAAGCAGGGAAGGCGTTTGCCACGCCTCCTCCTGAGTAATTGAGTAGTCAAGAATAGTTCTCAAGAGAACAGTGCAGAAAATCTAAGTTTTCTGGAGTTGTGGGAGGACATGGTAGGGATTCTGCCAAAAAAAAAAAAAAAAGTTTCAGAGCTATTCTTGTGCTCTTCAGAGAGATGATCAACTTCATCCCAGATATGTGTGTAATGTAATGTGTCTCCTTTTATAGCAAGACTAAAGTAAATTGTAGTTAGGAAGCTAAAGAAGAACCAAAGCTCATTAAAATAGATCCCTTTCCCAGACATATCCTCTTTTGGAACACCCAAATTCCATCTAACAGATTTTTTTTTAATAGTTGAAAATATCTGGAATTTTGTTGACTTCCTGGTGGATGAAGTATTGAAAATATCTGGAAACTGTTCACTTTACCTACCCTTTGAAATTCACCAGGACATCCATATGGTAGCTGCTGGAGATGACTTATACTGTTGTAGCCGCTTAAAACCCTAACAACCGTTGTATAGCATCTGTTTTTCACCAATGCTGGATGGTAGAATGAGAGCTATTTATTGCTACATGGGGACACAGCATTTAAAAAATCTTCAATCATCTTCAATCTCAAAAAATCCCACTGAGATTAGCTGTTAAAGGGAATTTTTCTTTTCAGATGTATTTTGTTTTTAATTATCCTGAGCTATCTTATGTAATTAAGATTTTGGTATCAATAGACTGGATATTAAGTAAACAGAGAGATTTTTTTCTTTTCCTCCTTTCACCTTTTAAGGAAACTTGACTGTTGAGTGGAAAAAGAGGCACTGAGTCAGATGTGTGGCCAGCAGTTCCATTTCTCTACAAGAAAAAGATGTTTGCATACTAACAGTAGGCAAGTAAAGGAAAAGTTGCATCAGCTCATCTCCATCTCTGACTAGGCACAAGACAGTCTGGGGAATGTAAAATAAAATATTCTAAGATGAGGCTTATTTTCTAATCCCTGCTTTCTTTTCATCTTTTTCCTCGAGGAATAGATTTTTAAGAATGGAAGGAAGGAATTTAGGCGACTGACCATTCCCCCTACTTAGTGTAGACCAAAAGACAGAGAGGGTGATACTGCCCCAGTATTGTAATAACAGTTGGATATCTGGGCATTTCTGAAAGGAGCTCTTGACCTAAACAGTGCACACAAGAAGGTTTGTGTACTCCACTACGCTGAAGCTATTTGCACACAACAAAATAATTGCACATATATACAGTCTTATAAAAACTAGTTCAAAGTAGATGTAACAACTTTATTTTCTTTTTCTTTCTTTTCCCCCCGTTTTTGTTTGCAAGAATAGCATGCTGTCAAAAGGAAACATTTTTCCTCACCAACATAACTAAAGGTTATTTGCAGTTGCAAAGGGAAGGGGTGATTTTCAGCATTTCCTCCTTCTCCTTCCAGCATCTGTCACCACTTCCGGTCACTTCCCCAAATTTTGACGTTTAAATGAATTTATTATATTTATGGCATATTATTTCTTCATCAAAATATAAGGATATTATTCAATCTCATGATAATCTTTTTTTAAAACTTGGTAACAAAGCATGTCACCATAAAGACCACTATTTGAGACTTTCTCTCAAGCAATTAGCACAGATATAAGAATAAATGGATCTTTCCATTTCTTTAAGGTTGCCAATTTCTTTATCTACCTTTTATGTATATTTCATTACTAAGCTCTGAACAGATTGGTGAGTCCCACTTTTTTAAAATGTGGTACTAGAATTCAGCCGTGGGTCTAAGGCAGGGGTGTCAAATTGGTGGCCTGTGGGCTGGTTGAGTCACGCACAGGCCATGCCCACTCCACCTCCATGAATGGGGGGAAATGTTTCGAGAATGTCATGTGATGGCAATGTGACGTAGCGAGTTTGACACCTGTGGTCTAAGGTGTAAGGAAAACACTATTCTTGACCTGTTATACAAAATCTTTACTTTTCAAGTTTCAGTAATAGTTACAAAACTTAATGAGACAGACCGAGGTATTTTCCACCTTTCTTCCAATGTTTTTGGAAGGCATTAATTAAGAATATACAGGTATTACATGATGATTTTATAACAATTTCAAAACAGCAACTGTTTTTTTACCATGCACCAAAATGTTTTTATCAATTATAAAACAAGGAGCTTCCCGTTTTCAATAGTTCAGTGTCAGAAAGGTTAGTCACATGGCCAGAGTTGACCATTTTTTTCAGCATAAATGATTAATTATTTGGAAAGGTTCTTCCTTTGGTATGTGAAATGTAAATGTCAAAGAAACCCGGAGGATTTCCTTTTTCTTTTGTGGAAAAATTCAAAACGGCTCCTCCTTTACCAAAGCAGAAATATCTGGCAATTCTAACAAGAACCAAATTTACCCTAGGCTTGTTTTGGTTGGAGCAACTTGTACAATGTATGACACATTACTAATTTTATTGCCCTTATGATTTTCTAGTAATGTATACCTCTGAGTAAATATTAGGGCTGGAGGCTCACCAGTTCTTCCTATTTTTTTCCTGAGCTTTTACATCTTTAAATATAATATAATTCAAATACAAACTGGTATAGGTATGAACCAAAAATATGATTGATATGACTAAACAAACACATGTATAGTTGCATACACAAGAACTTGCCACTTAGTATAGGATTATTGTTTTTCATTGATTTGATTGATGTTGAATAGTGTAATACTGTATATTTATTTAAACAAAACATTTGCCATTGATCAACAGTTACTCCACTGAAATATTTGTTCAGTTACCTATTTATGAATGGGTAACTGAATATAATAGAATGCTTGTACTCTTAATTTTTCAGCACAAGAAAATATTCCGTAAGATTCGTTTAATGTGTTGAAATAAAAGCTTGCTTGTAGTTTTTAGTCTCCTGTAGCAAACATCTGTCTGGTGGTAGCCTAAAAACTAGAACTTTTATTATGATACAAAATTGTGGACTACTGCCCATTTCCTTGTGTCTTTCCTTTGTCTCTGAAAATAATCGTAGTACTGAAATCCATTCCTGTGTTTTTCTTTCCTATAACCCTTGCAAACTTGTCAATGTATGTTATTAAAATTACAGTAATGCTCCATATCCAGTACTACTTTTGAAGACAGCTCAGAATTTCCAGCTAATACTGAATGTGGAGGCAAAGGCACCAATGTCAATTCTTATCAGCCTATTACATCCTGTGAGTTTTATATTGTCCTAAGATTTATCTATAGACAGCATATAAATGAATTAAATAATTCTATGGAGCAGAATAGTTTTCATATTTGGCCATGTGAAATTATTAATAGCATTACAGATAATGAAGTATCATTGCGTTAAAGGGATTTTGGTCTCAGATAAAGCACAAAGGAATGCAAACAGCGACGTCATGTTCGTTTGCAGGAAAAAAAATCATAACACACTATATTTGTGAGCACAGAACTGAGCTACACATTTCCACATGGGACACGTTTCCCCACAATCTTCTCAATGACAAAAGGAAACATCTGTTGACATTATGACATTTACAAAATGATAAATTATCAATTCTGGTGAAATAGTCTGAACTTATGGCAAATAGGACCAGTCAGCAACTAGTTTACGAGACTCATTTTGGACATGACTTTGATGAAAACAAACACTTATTTAGTAAGAGTTAGTCTTTATTTAATATCTAATGACAGGATCTCCCTGTCATTAAAACACTAATTTGCAGCCTAATCACATTCTGTCACATAATGGATCAAATACAGAAGAAAGTATCTCAGAAATATAATATGTTGAATCTGTTCCTTGCATAGTACACCTAAACCAGGGGTTGCCAACCTTTTGGACCTCAGGGACCACCAAACTCATAATTTTAAATCCCAGGGACCACTAACTGGTTCTGTGGGTGTGGCCTAATTTGTGGGTGTGGCTTGGTCATGTGACTGGCTGGGTATGGCTTGTACGTAAATATTATAAATACTTATATAAAAATTGATTTTTTTTTAAAAAGAGCAACTTTTACCCAAAATCAGGCAAAGCAGGCAGGCAGATTGAGTTGCTCACAGAATCACAGATTAATTCAGAAATCTATCTATCTGCCATTGACTAGCTCAGTCTGTCACGTAAAATTTGCTTTCAAGCAAACTCACAAAATTAACTCACAACACACCATGTATGTAAATATTGTTTTTTTTTTTTTTTTTCAAAAAGAGCAACTTTTACCAAAATCAGGCAAAGCAGGCAGGCTGATTGAGTTGCTCACAGAATCATTCAGTGATCTATCTATCTGCCATCGGCTAGCTCAGTCTCTCAAATTTGCTTGCCGTGAGTCTGCACTGAATAATAGAACCTTCAGTCCTAAGGGAGATTCGGCTGTGCTTAAAAGCAGAGCCGAAGATATAAAGACTAGCTAGAAAGCAAGAAATTTCCTGCTTCCTAGCTAATCTAAATCCCCAGGCACAGCAGAACAGATGATGGTCGGTAAAAGGAAAAATAGCAATTTAACAGGCAAGTTTGTCCGGTAAGGAGTGAGTTGGCGGGGAGGATTCCCACGGGCCATGTGGGCGGTGCAGCCTTGTGTTTCTGCACAGCCTGGATTACTTGCTTTGGGGTGGGGGTGCTCTGGGGGTGAGATTTCTCTGCGGCCTACCAAAATTTTCTCATGGCCCACCAGTGGGCTGCGGTTGGCAACCGCTGATCTGAACTGTATATGTTGATAGATAGAAAGGTATTTTTACTGGGCTACAGCACATTGAAAAATAAGAAATCACAATATAGATTAAAAGATTTGGAAAATAAATATAAGGAATACAGCCACTCTTCTTTGAGTGGCTCTCTTGTTTTGTGATTGTTAGCAGATATAACAACAACAACAAGAATTGTAAGAATATTTGAAGGATAGTGAAGAAAATTCACTGAAGTTAATATACCAGAAATGCTTACGGAGTACTGGAGAGGCCAAACTGACCTACAAGAAAGACCAGATGAAGACCACAGGAAGACAAAGCATTACATGGCCAGTACATTAAAAAAATAGCAAGCAAAGCAGATAACAAGAAGAGCTGATAACTGATAAAAGCAGGAAAGGTGAAAGACAGAGGGGCTAAATCTGGCTGTATGCAATCCTTAAGAACAAATGCATACACAGCCAGAATTAAGAAGACAGCAATTGAGAGCAGCAAGTGCTGCCTCTGGAAAGAAGCTGGATAAACACTGAACCACCTGATTAGGAATATTGCACAGACTGACTATAAACAACAGCATGACAAAGTAGCAACAAGATTTGCAAAAAATACCATTTTGCTGTTCCTTGTTCTCAACGAGAATTCTTTTTCTAGCTTACCCATTTTTCTGTACACTGCTCTATTTTTGCCTATTTTTCTCACATCCTGCATCTTTCTGAAAAACCAAAAAAGCAAGGGCAAACAGCTTTGATGTTTCAACTGAGCTTCTAGCAGCACATGAGCCAAGCAAAAATTTGCACAGCAACATCCCAGAATGTATTCAGACTATGCCAACTCCCTACCTAAGACTCTCAAACTGGAATCTTTACTTTCTGAAAACTGTTAGCTATTAAAAATATAAGCTGGAAAATAAACTGTCAAATGGACATTTTGTTGAAGTTAGGATTTAAAGCAGCTTTCCTCCATATTGGCTTCTCCTTAAAATCATTTAACTAATCAACCCAACACAGGAAAGGAAACACTAAGGAAAGTCTGAAAATATACATACAACCAGAGGGCAAATGTATTGAAATGTTTTAACCTATCTTTATCAGACAAGCAAGTTTCAAATAAGAATAAATAATCAGAATTGGGTCATCAGAGCTCTCTATTCCCTCCAACTTGTGGGGTTATGGAGTGTCTTGGACTTCAAATCTGAATAGCATTGTCAATGGCAAGACATGATAGCTGCTGACATCCACACTATCTATATGAGTTGCTTATTTGAGCTCTCAATACCTTTTGAGTACTTCACATAACTAGCTCTAGCAGTTGTAGCTCCACTAGCATAAATCAAGGACTGTGCCAATCACTTTTCAGCATTCTGTTTCCAATATTTTTACTGTGACTGTAAAACTTACTCTAAACTTTATTCTTCAGGTTCCACATATATAAACTTCCCTACAAATTTCTTGATCCATAAAATCTTTTGGATTACTATCCCTGTAAGTCCCAACTTCCACAGCCTGTTTAGGCTGGAATCCCACATAAATCTGTGGGATTGAAAATTTGGAGAGTTCCAAAGTGAAAAAGCTGTCTACTAACTATGTGTGTATTATTCCTAGAGTGATCTATGAAATTTGGTATCTATAATGCAGAAAAAAACCTCTTAGATCAATATCACTGTTAAACCAATGTGATTTCAAGGGAGTTGTAAATAATCACAAATAAAAACAAGAATTCTGATTACTACATAAGTGTTTCAGATGATGGTTGATGCCAGGCTTAGAGGTGGTGAGACAGAGGACAGGTTTGTTTTCAAAAGGATCTCAAAATAAGAATTTAATAGCAATTTTGAATTCTGAATTATATTTGGAGAATGAGATGGTTCCCAAATTAGGGCTTAACATTATTTAATACATAGGGTTTAGCAAGGAGTAGACAATCTTTTCCATTTGATGACTGGAGTTTTTTTTAAAGAAAATTAATTGGCTGTAGGGAAGGGCTAACATCACTGGAAGGTTTGGGCAGGAGAGCTGGGGTTTATTAAACTTTTAAATAGGTGAACTTTGCCTTGCAGACTTTTGAGCCTGTTTCCACCCTTATAGTATTTTAATGGAGATCTTTCACTTTAAAAAAAAAAACACAGTACTAATGATCTGCCATTTTTTGATTGACGTTGGGTTATGTAATCTCAGACTAGATGCTGCAAATTGGGTCTATGAAACACAAGGCTTGTTGGCTACTCATTCTAAGCTTAGTTTGTCATGGGTGACAAACTCTTGGTGTCATGTTGCCATCACATGATGTTTTGTGATGTTTTTCCCCTTTGCGCAGCTGGAGTAGGAGTGGCCTGTGCGTGATGCGGGCCACCAGTTTGACACCCCTGGTTTATGCAAAAACCAACTCCAAGTATGCTCTCATGGCTGTAGCTAAGCAAAGATCTATTCTAGCACTTTTCCCACAGTACAGCCAAGGACCATTGAAAAGCTTACAGTGTTCTGAAAGAGGAAGAAGAGCATGTGTAACTTTTCTTATATTTTGGATCATAGTTTCCATAGACTATAATTACTGGCCATTCTGAGTGATGTATATATTATTCCAAGTTGCCTAATTTCATGTTGCATTCAATAAAGGTTCCATGTAGCTTCCATAATTAAAACCACAGGCTAACTTCACAAATTTAGCGCTGTTTAAACGTACTGTACTCTGAGCTATAGAGAAGCAGTAGACTTCGAATTACATTTATCTATTAATTCAGTCTTAAATATGGCATATACTGCTAGGTAAGCATGTCCAGTACTACAGGATATATTTTGAGGGACAAAACATAGTTACAGGGCAGGTACCTAAAACATATTTTTCCAACATTTAGATTACAACTCCTAGAATTTTCAGCTAATATGAAGAAAATAGGGTGTCAGATTTGGATCAGTGTTATAGTTATGGCAAACTAGAAAATTGAGTTTGTAATGGGGAGAATGCTTCACAGTCAATGTTGAAGTCCTGATTTAAATAACATTTTACTTATTCTTTTTATTATTAAATTGTACATTTTAACAAATCTATCTAAGCAAATTCTCAGTCATTTTCTCTTGAGGTACACAGCCAACTGGGATGGATTTCTGGGGTGGGGCTTTGCAGGATCTTTTGGTGTTTTACTATTTTTTAAATCTCTGGGCAAAGGCCTTTTGCTTTTAAGTTATAAATTTCTTAATTGTCTCCTTTTCTACAATTCCTTCCATACTCTCTTCTCATCTCAGATGCAATCCTTATCGCTTCCGAAGATTTACTTTCAGCTGCTGGTAGAATTACAGCCTTGTGTTTTTATTAGGATTTATTTGTGTTTACTCTTAATGCTTGTTAATTTGCATGTTGCTGTAAACTAGCCTGGAATTATGTGGCTCAGGAGAAGAATAAAATAAATTGTGGACAATTTAGCAGTTTAATAACAACAGCAAAAAAGTACCCAAAGCACTTGTGTGAATAGAAAGAGAAAGCTGAAGAGCCTCGTGAGAGGTGAACATACAGGATAATCAGAATATGGACCATAAAACAAAGTTTTCGGTATCCATCAGCAAATTGAAAAAGCTAAGTCCCTAGAAGGAGGAAAATGCAGTATGGGAAATCCTTTTTTTTTTTAAGCTACCTCGTTTTTTTCATAAAGTTTGAAGGTCCTTTCCTCTTCCGTTCCCTATTCTGCAACTCGTTTTACAATGCGTTTGCCGGTTCTTTATTTGGACCATGGAAAAAAACCGGGGCAAATTTAAAACGCCTTTTCCGAATACAGAGTGATCCCCGACCTGCTCGGAGAAGGGCGTCCGTCCGTTCTCTCCCCCCGCCCTCCGTTTAGCAACGTTGGAAGGCTGCGAGCGGAAGGAGGGGACGGCAGAAAGAAAAAAAATGACTCCTATCTTTAGCGGCGAAAAGGGCGGCCCGGATGGGGCTGCATACTTTTCAAAAAATAAAAAATAAATGCAACCAGCAGACTCCACTTTGCAGCTTGCATTTTCAGAGACAAAGCAGACGTCCGACAGAAAAGAAAAACTACTATCTTAAATGAAAAGCCTGTTATTATTATTTTTTGCGGCAGAGGAGTCAATATTGGCTGTATACTTACTGCGTCCAGCAACAAACGTTTTACTTGACTAAACGACCGACAGAGACCGCTTTTTCAAGCCAGGTTTGTTTCAGGCTTCGACTTTTCGCGCCGGCTGCGATCAAAACCTCTGTCTGAAGCACTTCCTTCTTCTCTGAGCATCCTACACGCCTGTTGCTTTTAGCTACGAGGGTAGCGTTACTACGATTTTTTTTCTAGTTTACTCATTTCCTGGAGATGAGTTTTCTCTCTCTCTCTCTCTCTCTCTCCCCGAAAAACTCTCTCCACCCAGCAGAGGAAAAAAGCGGCGCAGTCCAACTTTCTGCAAAGTCCCAAGACCTTCTTAAGGTGGAAGGCGGTGTTTTAAACACCTCAGCGACAATTGCTATTTTTTTCAAACTTTGCTCCCCCTCCCCCGGTTCGAATGCAGGGGAGAACAGACCAGCGGATTCTTAGCAAACACACTTTCCGAGTAGGACAGGACGTGGGGAAGGGTGGGGGAGGAAGAGAGCGGATGGTGGACGCCCTTAAATCTCGACGGTTGTGCAACACGCGAGGAAGCAGCAAAGCAGCAACTTTCCGGAGTTTGCTCCTCGTGGGTTCTCTAGTTGTGAAAACAGTCTGTGTAACCAAGCCTCCTGTATGCACATTTTCTTGTCCGGCTACGCTGCCAATGTGTGTCTCTCTCTCTCTCTTTTTTTTTCTCCATATTTGGCCTTAAAGTTGCCTGTTGAGAAACCCGAGGATGCTATGTTGGTTGCAGACATGTTCAAATCCTTGGGGGAGGGGGAAGTCGAGAAAACAATAAAGAGCCCTGGGGATCAGCCCCAACCTTTTGTTCCCAGGATAACTAATCAAATAAATTGGGGCCAGGACCTTCAGGAGCACATTGTAATGATAATATTGAGGAAGAATGACCAATATTCACTTATAGCTTGAGCCTTCATGGTTTTATTTAGCTGCTTTAAAAGCTCTGCAAGTTGGCAGCCAACCAAGCTCGTGTCTGAAAGAACTCAGTCTATTTGTCCTGTTTCCTGCCTCCCCTGGAGTCCAACGGCATTCTGTGCCCATCCCAGTATATGCAGCCAAGCCATTATGGGTTGATTAAGTACCCTCTGTTAAAGTAATTTTCCTTAAAGATACTCTGTGGTTTACAAACTTGGAATTCCTATGAACTCGCCAAGTTTTATGTCTTATTTATTTATTCATTAGATTTCTAGGTTGCCCGCCTCCAGAGTGGCTGCGCAGTTTAACTACTGCTAAGAAACAATACCATGCTATACTACCATGTAATATTATACTATATTACCATACTACTACCATTCTCTCCAAGGCTTTGGATCGGAACTCTTACCCTCTACCAACACTAACTGGAGCTCGCTATAGAGAAAGACCTACTGCAACAACACTACAACCCATTCCCTGCAGTCAGTCCAGAAAAAATATTATAATAAATAATATCAAAAAGCCACTGAGAGGTCAAGGAGAGTCAGGAAGGTTGTATTACTCCCATCCTGGCCATTCCATAAGTCACAGATAAGCAAGAGCAAAGTATTTCAATTACTGAATGCTGATGTGAATTCCAACTGAAAAGGGTCTGGATAATCCATTACTTCCAGGACTTGTAACTGATACCTTCTTATCAACTTTCTTCAAAAACAGGAGGTTGGAGACTGGATGAAAATGATCTAGAATGGTTAGAATCAGTGATAGCCTTTTGAAAAAGGGACACACCGCCATCTCCTTCAAGGTCAACAGAGCCCCCCCCTCCCCATTTAACCCTCAAGAGAGCAGATACTACCACATAAAGCAAAACAAACCTGTTGGGCAGCCTTTATCAGTAAATAGGGACATAATCATGTGGCTGGGTTAGCAGTTCTGAAGATCTTGTGTACTTCCTTAGGACTAACAGGATCACACTGTTAGCCAATCAACCAAGATTATGCTTTTGCCAAGTCTGAATGAATCTGAGCAACTTTATTTACCAAATCTCTAGAATATTCTCCACCATGGTAGATTGTTCTACAATTCTCTCCAATAAGAAATAGGTGACCTGAAAAGAGACTGTTGGGGCTTCCATTTTGTTGGCAATGTTTTACTTACATAAGGATCCCTTGTTCAGAGTTTTGCAATGGGGAAAACAAGCAAGCAAAACATATTACAAAACACTCCTTTGTCCTCCCAAATATAACTCTCTGTATAGTATATCTGTATATAGGCGGATATTATCTGAATATCGCATATGACTGGGATGAAAAACATAAAACAACAAAGACTCTTCAAATCTATTCTCTGAATCATGTTTTATAAACATATTTTTCAAAGCTGTTTTCTGTTGAAATCAGTGAAATGTCTCATTTCTGAATGTATATTTGTACTGTTATTGAGGAAAAGGTTATACTTGCAAACACAGTAAGTTCAAAAGCTTAGTAAATGGGTGTGTGCATGCCAACAATTGATTTACCATTATATGGTACATTTTAGCAAAGCTTTTTGATTTACGACAAACTACTCCTAAAACTAAAATCTTACGGTATCTCTGAACACCTTCAAAACTGGATAGAAGCATTCCTGTCAAACAGACAACAAATGGTCAAAATTGGGAGCGTCCTATCAAATTCTGTACCTGTCAACAGTGGTGTCCCCCAAGGCAATGTTCTAGGACCAACTCTCTTCATATTCTACATAAATGACCTCTGTGATCATATTAAGAGCAACTGTGTTCTCTTTGCTGATGATGTAAAGCTATTCAACACCACAGACAATACTGCTACCCTTCAAAAAGACCTCAACTATGTATCAGAATGGTCAAATGGGCAACTTCAAATCTCAACAAAAAATGCTCTGTCTTACATATTCGCAAAAAAATCAGAAAATAAAATACAGGCTGAATAGTCAAGACCTTGTTGATGATCCAAACTCTGTCAAGGATCTTGGAGTATTCATCCAAACTCTGTCAAGGATCTTGGAGTATTTATCTAAGTGCTAGAGCCCACTGTAACTACATAGTCAAAAAGGCATTAAGAGTTGTTAACCTAATCCTACGTAGCTTTTTCTCTGGTAATATCACACTACTAAATAGAGCATACAAAACATTTGCTAGACCACTACTTGAATACTGCTCATCAGTCTGGAACTCGCATCACGTATCTGATATTAACACAGTTGAGAAAGCCCAGCAATATTTCACAAGAAGAGTTCTTCACTCCTCTACCCGTTGCAGAATACCTTATACCACCAGACTTGAAATTCTAGACCTAGAAAACCTAGAACTATGCCGCCTTCAGTCCGATTTAAGTATAGTATATAAAATTATATATTGCAATGTCCTACCTGTCAATGAATACTTCAGCTTCAACCATAACAATACAAGAGCACACAATAGATAAATTAAAGGTAATTTAATAAATTAAAGGTAATTTAAATATTAGGTAATTAATATTTTTAATAATTAATGTAATTAATAATTTATTAATTTAATAAATTAAAGATAAATTAAAGGTAATTTAAATTTACCTTGATAAATCAAGGTAAATCGCACCAAACTTGATTGCAGGAAATATGTATCCACTTCATGTATTCATAACTATGTTCATACTTATACCTGTTAATCTTATAATTGCTTGACAAAATAAATAAATAAAAATCCAAATTCAAAAGAATGACTATTTTTAGTAACAGAAGCATAGGAAGCTAAAATGTTTGGGCTGAGTGCAGTATATGAGTGAATATGTGTGCAAAACCTTTAATTAACTTATTCCACCTTGTTGGAAGGAAATTCATCTGGTTCAGGTCCAAGCCTTGCATGCAGATGGCTATATCAACTGTTCAATGGCATGGGTGGCTAATTGGCTCCCTGGAGTCATGACATACTCTTGCACCATGGGCAAAATAATATCAGAGACTCTTCTAAAAGAAGATAAAATTACAGTACAAACATATATCTTTGTGTCGTATTATTAAAGACGAATTACTCTACAGCCTAACTATCTTCTGGAAGACTCTTGACTTTGATGGCTTTATTTTTTTAATGGTTCCTCTATATGCGAGAGCTATGTCATTCTCCACAACACTGTATGATGCTGCTTGGGGAGCTAAGTCAGTTGCTATCACATTGGCAGGAAATGTTGCAAAGACAACTTTTTAGGGTTTCCTTTGGATCTGTGGAGTGATTTCTCATGGATGGGAAGTCCTACCCCAGACTGCAGATTTCTGCCTTTCTATAGCCAGGAGGTACAGAGACTTATGGCCATTTCCCCCTGCCCCAATCCCTCCCATCTGTTCCAAGGGTGGCAATATCACCCTTTCCAGTCAATGTTGATTGCCTAACCTTCTGTATTTTTACTCACTAGAAAGAGAAAAGGCAGTGAAGATGGAACAAGGAAGGGGACAACAGAGTAATAGTTACATGTGGTTTTTAATATTCTCTTGTTGGCTATTGAAGAATATTGGTCAGAAGAAGATGGAGAAGCTGAGGATAATCACTAGTTGCAGCATTAAAATGTTCCTTGTAATGGCTGGGCTTTGGAAGAAAATCTCAACTATTTCAGTGTGTTCATTTTCTTATAATAAAAGCTCTGCTTGGCTTCAACAATATTTATGTATGTTTTCAATTCCTAGGGCTATCTGTTTCAAACAAGTGACTCTGGGCTACTAACAACAATAATAAAGTACCTAGCCCAAACAATAAAACAAAATAAACACTTGACAGCCGAGAAGAAAACAACAACAAACCAACTATTAGTATGAATATAACCTGAACATTTCAATACAACTAATTTTCAGGCTCCAATTGACACTTCAGCTCCAAACTTACGAGCCAGATATATGCAGTATATCACTCTATTTGAGAATTTCATACATAGTAAATTGTATGAACATTTATTTCTTCACTAAAGCCCAAGCTTTCTGCCCCTTTTCACTAATTGTTGTCCTAGAAAGAACCTTTTACAAAGCCAGCATTTTTGCTGCCTGAACCTCTCTGATGCTGCTGAAAAGTTGACCAGTGTTCCTTTCAGTGGGCCAATGAAGATGTGCAAAAAGTTGGTCCTGTCAGTGACCACCTCTCCCAAGTTGCCTTCCTAAGGAGAAACTTTCTGTCAGTGAGAACAATCAACCAATGGAACACCTTGCCCTCGGAAGTTGTGGGAGTGCCATCACTTGAGACTTTCAAGAAGAGATTGGACTGCCATTTGTTAGAAATGGTGTAGGGTCTCCTGCTTGGGCGAGGGGTTGGAATAGATGACCTACAAGGTCCCTTCCAACTGTGATTATTGGTTATATCTGTCCTTCATGGAATACAAGGACCACTGGTGCTAGGCTTTCAAAACCTCCCCAGATCCACTGGAAAAGATGGAACAACAATGGTAAACTCAGAGTGAAATTGTCCATCCTGCAGATTCAGAGGAACTGCTGCAATGTTTTACAAATTCTCTTTGCTGTTTTCCCTTTGAATAAGCAGCTCAATGAAGCTAAATTGGCGGTGTTGCTATTGAAGGCTCTCCTGAGACTGATTTTCCTCTTACAATTAGATTATATTTATTTATGTTTACATTTCATTATGTATTTTGCATTTGCATTTTGCATTATGCATTTCATTTACATTATGTTTACACTTCAAAAGCTTTATCTAATGATTTTCCAAAATGTATTATATTTATTTGATTCCACTGTTGGGAACCTTCCCCTTTCACTTCAGTGAAACAATTATATTAAAAATAAAGTGGTATCTTTGCCACATTGTTTCTCTGTGTCGTATAATATATGTAGGTATGTGGGAATATGCATACTTTTTATGTATTTATTTGTTTTGTCATGTTTATGTAGTATATCTTGGGAGTGGTGACTCTTTGAGAGCTGTATGCAACAAAATTTCATTTAAATTATCCCAATTAGTGTACCATAAAGTTATTCTAAGTTTCGAAGTTTGCATAATCTGAAGATATCTGTAAAGATGCATATAGATATCATGCCTATACTAAGGTTCCTATTGATGATTTCTACTTGTTGCCCTTTTTAATTACTTTTTTCTGTTTCTGGGCCCACTTCACATACACCAATTATCAAAGAAATTAAAATAGAATAACATTTTCAATAGGCAAAACTGGGAACTGTTCCCCTGAATGCACCCAAGAACATGGTGTTATAATAGATTCCCCCATCTTGCCATCAGTTTGCAGCTTTGTGTATATGAAGGTGTATAGATTAAACAAGCACCAAAATAATAAGATGGAGAACAATTTACATAAAAAGTCATATGCATCTGGAGTGATTTTAGTAAGAAAGAGTGAGGAAAAAACAAGGTAAATGTTAAGCATAATTGCTATTATTTAATGGTTACATAGTGCCACCTAGTGTATTTGTTTATTATAATATGGCTAACTTCCTCCTGCAAGTGATTTTATATGTAGATGAAACAAGGGTAAAGTTTTAGTGTATTTCATTGTTTATATCTGGGAAATGACCAATGAAGTCTTTTACCTGGTGGTTATTTCAATATTGCCACATAAGTTAGATATTATATATTTAGCTTAAAGATTATAGATGTATCATCTGATATATATTTTTTTGGCCAGATTGGTGCTATAAAGCAGGGGTCGCTAACCTTTTGGACCTCAGGGACCACCAAACTCATAATTTTAAATCCTGTGGACCAGAGACCCTGGGAAAATCCCAAAAAAAGTTTGCAGGAAAATTCCCCACCCCTTTTTCCTACCAATCGATCATTCTTTATACCATCCCCAGCTCCGTTCTCAGGGAGAGAGAGAGACTTTTGGCTTCATGCAAGGAAAGCAGCAGAAGCAGCAGAAGTCTTTCTTTCTCTCCCCCAAACTCCGCCAGATATGAGTCTTTGCCGGTGCAGCCTCTTGGAGCAGGATTCCTTGCAGGGTCCCAAAGACTCATTTCTGGTGGAGTTTGGGGGAGAGAAAGAAAGACTTTTGCTGCTTTCCTTGTGTGCAGCCAAAAGAAGAAAGAAGTGGAAAGAAGCAGCCCAGTGGCCAGGCGAGGTGCGTGGGGCAAGTTCCCCCCCTCCACCCCCTCCCCTCACTACCTCATGTGGTTTGCAATGCAAGCGATGCAAGCCTTGTGTTCCTGTGAGCCATGTGGGCGGTGCAGCCTTGCGTTTCCGCACAGCCTGGATTGCTTTGGGGGGTGCTTTGGGGGTGACATTTCTCTGTGGACCACCAAAATTTTCTTGCGGATTGCCAGTGGTCCCTGGCCCACTGGTTGGCGACCACTGCTATAACGTATCGTTAATATTTGGGATATTATTTATAATACGCTAACATGTAGCAGTTTATTTATTGAGGCTTCACAGTTTGCACAATGTGTCTACATCAGGGGTGGGCAAACTACGGCCCGTGGGCCACATCCGGCCCATTGGTCTTTTTAATCTGGCCCGCCGAAGATTGGTACAGAATTAAGGTTTGATGTGAATGATTGAATGATTGCATTCATTTGATTTTGACTTGTAATGACAGGCATTTCGACACCAGGTGGTGGCCCGTCTGTCAAATTTTAAAAGTCAATGAGGCCCCCGAGCCAAAAAGTTTGCTCACCCCTGGTCTACATGCTTCATTTTATGCTAGACATAAAGGTTTATTTCATTTTCACACTCCTGGAAAGTTCAATCTTCTCAAAAAAGTTGTATTCTAGGTTTGAATAGTGCAGAAATGCGGAAAAATACTGCATATATCATCATAAGCAATGGTTGTACTATCTCTTATGTGGATATATTCTTGTTTTAATCTGTATATTCTTGTTTTAACCAGAAGCAGAAATTATTCTTTCCATACCATCTTTATCTAACTGGACAGCTCTCAGATTTATATGGTATAACTTCCAGAATTCTCAGGCAACGTGGCCATGCTGGCTGCTAATTTAGGGAACGATAGTTGTAACATCTAGTGGACACTGGATTTGAGAAGGCTGCTTCAGATTTATACTAATTTAGTAATGACATTGTAAGGCAATAACAATGCTTCTATGATTTCCCTATATTTTCTTTTCAGATAAAGCAGGGTAAGATGTTGATTTCAGTGTCACCGAATGTGTCACAGTTTCACCTTGTAAAAATCAGCTGAAAAGGGTACAAAGAAGACATGATAGAAATGTGTAAAATCAGGTGGGTGATAAATAAAATGGATACCACTCCCTTCTTCTTCAGTGTTAGATTTCATGAGCATCTTTTGAAACGAAGTACTAGTAGAGTCAAGATTGACAAAAAGAAATGCTTTATGACACAGAAGGTAATTAAACGGTAACATTTATTGTAAACCATTGTGATACGGTCAATTTTGAAAATCTCAAAATGGTAATTAAATTTGTTCAGGGAGAATCAAGATATCAATGGCTGCTAATAATGAAGGTCGTTAACCATCTTTGGAATCGTAGGTAGCCTTAAACCTGGACACTGGGAAGAGAATGGAAAACATCTGTAAACTCAGTATTAACACAGTTGAGAAAGTCCAGAAATATTTCACAAGAAGAGTTCTCCGCTCCTCTACTCATTGCAGAATACCTTATGCCACCAGACTTGAAATTGTAGACCTAGGAAACCTAGAACTACGCTGCCTTCGGTCCGATCTAAGTATAGTATATAAAATCATACCATAACAATATAAGAGCAAACGATAGATACAAATTCATGGTTAACCACACCAAACTTGATTGCAGGAAATACGACTTCAGCAACAGAGTGGTCAATGTCTGGAATACTCTACCTGACTCTGTGGTTTCTTCCCCAAACCCCAAACACTTTAACCTGAGACTGTCTACTATTGACCTCACCCCTTTCCTAAGAGGTCTGTAGGGAGCGTGCATAAGCGCACCATCGTGCCTACGATCCCTGTCCTATTGTTTCTTTTATTTTTTTATTTTTCTTACATGTATCCATGTATTCATAACTATGTTTTTACTTATACCTATTATCTTGTAAGCAATTGACAAATAAAATAAAATAAATAAAAATAAATAAACTCGCCAGCCCAATCAGGCTGGTGAGCTGCCAAATGCATCCTGTCGATCGCATGCGATCCCGAACGCGGGAGCCCTTCTTATCTTATCAGATAGATTCCATACAAGCGATCTACATCGCGTAAACTTTCCGGGTTGTTTGGTGCTGAATCGATGGGAACCAGGTACTTCAATTTTGCACGGACATAACTTATTTATTTTATTTATTTGTCAAACACTTACAACATAATAGAAATAAGAATAAACATAAATATAAATAGGTACTAATAATTGGGGACCGCAGGACAGGGATGGTAGGCACGATTGTGCGCTTATCCACGCCCCTTTACATTTGCGTCCCTCCACATTTATAAGGGAGGAACTTGCAGGATCGGGACCCTCTCTGCCTAGAAACCGTGGGAATAAAGCAACAATTCTTTTGCTACTGCTGCGCCTTTTGCCTTAATAGGATGCGTTTTATTCGAGCATTTTCGTAATAAACGCCTCCTTTCCCCAATCCTCGGGGCAGCAGAGCACATGAGAGAAGCAAACGCCAGGTCCGAGTATGAAGCAGGAAACAAAGAAAAAGAGGAAAGCCTAAACGCGGTGGGTGCACGAGAGTAACAACCATCCGCTCCATCCCTGCTGGAGAAAAGCGGCCCAGCGCCTCCCTTTCTTTCCCGCCTTGCGTCCACAAGCCGAGCGTGAAGTCTCCCTGATGTATCCCACCAGGGGGCGCTGGAAGGAAAGGAGAGAAGGAGGGGAGGTTGCTAAGAGACGAGAGCGCGGCCGCGTACACAGCTGCGGAGACTCTGCCGGGAGATCCACCGGCTTCCAGCCCGGCTCAGCCAGTGGGGGACTCCGCTCTCTTTCTTCTCCCCCTCGCGCGCCGGGGCTGCCTATCGCCCCCTCCCTGCAGACATGGCTGAGGTGAGCTCCCGTCCAGGCAATTCAGCCTCCTCCGTTTATTTGCCCGTGTCTTTCCTATCAGCAGTGTGAGACTCCCCCTTTCCCCATGCTGACGCTTTTTAGATCGCTCCACGTCGCCTCCCCCAGACCTCGCCCTTTTTAATAGGGGAGCGGGAAGCGACCCACCCACCGAAGGAAATGAAGGGTAGCCTTGGATACCTCGGAGGTTGCCTTAGGCTGCTTACTTAGTCCATGGAAGGAAGGTCGTTTTCCGTTGTCAATCGAATCATCTTTTACACCACGGTGTGGATTCACTCGCATGTTTTTAGAAACTGAAAAATGTACAGGTGGTCCTTGCAACTGTTCGTTTAGTGACCTAAGTTACAACAGCATTGGAAAAAGGTGGCTTATGACCATTTTTCACAGTTAGGAACTTGATGGCCTCCACATGACCATGGGATCAAAATTCAGATGCTTAGCAAATTTATTCATATTTATGATTGTCCCAAGGTCATGTAATCCCCTTTTTGCAAACTTCTGATAAGCAAAGCCAACGGGGAAGCCAGATTCACTTAAGAAACTGGGTTGCTAACTTATCAGCCGCAGTGATTCAACTTAACAACTGAGGCAAGAAAGGTTGTAAAACGGGGCAAAACTCACTTAAATGTCTACAACAGAAATTTTGGGCTCAATTGTGGTCGCAAGTCGAGGGCTATCTAGATTCCTCCCCACACACTCAAGCCGCTAATAATCTCGGATTGGTTCAAACTTGCAATAGACCAATGGAAAAGATAGTCATGACTAATTGGAGTCAATTGGATTAAGTAGCTAAATACATGGAATAAATAAAGTTCTGTTTATTTTAATTTGCAAACTTAGGATCTATTTCCTTGAATCTTACAATCTTCCCAGAATTCAGGAGTGGACAAGTCAAAGTCTCCACAGTATTGTTCATGTAAATCACAAAATGGATAATTTAACTAGAATGGGATTATTTCTCATAAAGTATTGTATTTTCTGTTATTGTCCCAGAATAAGTATATTATTATTTTTGATCTGTACATTATTGGGTCCCCACCCACCCAATTCTTCCTGTTATTTTCCCTTGACCAGTCTCATATTCTAGAAACCCCATTGATAAATTTGCTCAATAAAAGTTGATTCAACCTGATACCTAAACTATAATTACCACCAAGAAGTGGGAATAAGATTTCCTGAGAATTTTTTTTGTAAGGCTTCTTCCTACTACTGAATTTTACAAACTCTACAAAACAACATAAATATTAAACTTACTGCCTCATTGGTTTGTATCGTGCCACTTTTATGTCTCTTCTGAGTCATTCAAAGTGGTATCTTCTGGCAAGGTATCTGGTTTTCCCCTCTAGTTTTGTTACCTTTTTTCCAATTTATCACCAGCCAGATTTCACAAACCTGAGAATGCAACAAATATTAGTTGTTTTTCACTTTTCTGCTTTCTCTGCATTAGTTATTTTGTCTGTCCCTTCTCTTATATCTTATTTGAGCATCTCCCAAATTAAAATGATAAGAAATAAACATTTGGAAAAACTGCAAGACAGAAATAGTTACAGAGAAGTAGGAGACATATCTTGCCATACCATAGAACCAGGATTAGAACATGCCGAATTTGACTAGCTAATGGGCAACATCTTACTTCCTGCAACAGTGATGGAAAGTGACAAATAAAGAAAATTGGTAAACAAGCCACAGCTGAGAGAGTTTCAGTGTCTCTATTTTTTGGAGAGTGCATTGATGTATGGTAGAATTGCTACATTTTAAGATAAATATAATTTCTGTAAAGGTGGATTAATTCAAACATGCTCATTCTTTTTCCACAAATAAAATGGTGAAAATCTGCAGATCTACTCTCTTCTTAAATATGAGATAAATTGGGGTTAGAAACAGAAGGTTGATTTTAGTTATAAAAGAAACTCAGGAAAATGAGTACTAATGGAGTGGGCAAGTGCTTGTGTGTGTGTGTGGGGGGTGGGGGGTGAGAGGCAACTCCCAAGGCTGGTTTGTGCATGGAGAATAGGAGTCATATACACACTTCCCATTCACTGGTAAAGCATGCCTCTGTTTATGCTGCAGCCTAGATCATGTGACCAAAACTATCACAGTCAACTAACCTTACTTCAAGATAAGAAATAGCAAAGCATACTAAATTTTAGAAAACCTTAAGTTATGGTGAGATAAAATTAAAGAAAAAAAAATACTTTTATATGAATACAACTAATAAGAACTTGAGGCTATTTTAGTTATGGTCTGGGGAGGAGATGAAGTCAATCTCCTGGGGAAGAAAATAGGATATTATCAGGAAATGATTTTGTTGTGATAAACTACACAAGCATTACTTACCCTTATAGATTTCCTGCTCCATTCTTTTCTGAATGCCTCTTAATCATTGCTTTCCATTCTTTTACTATTTTATAGCTTGCTTTATTTCTAGTCCTTCAGATGTTTTCAAGTTCCATCAGCCTGGACCAGAATGGTTCACAATCCAAAATATTTAGAGTATACTGGACTGTTTGTTCCTTCTATGGCCTTCAGTTATTTCCAATTTTTTCTTTTCTCACATAGTAATGCTTTTGCTATATACATTTGTGATTCTTTCTTTAACCATGCTACATTATTTCATATTATCCTTCTACATTGATAAGAATGGAAAATGTTTAAAACTAGTTTAGAGCTGTGGCATGTGCATGGGCGAGCAAAATAGTCAAGATGATGATTGCAGCAGTGTGATCAAAGGACCTCCCCTATGTATGTGTGTACAACAGTGCACACACAAAATGGGCAGGGCTTTGATTATGCTGAAGATGCTACATATTTTCTTTTTTGATGCCCTCGGTGGACGTAACTGGTTTAGAAATGCGCTTATTTATGATTTTCTTTCTTCTGTATTGAGTATACTAGATTTTCCTCATTCAGTTAATTACTCAGAGCTTCTCTCCTTTTTGTTCTTTATTATTATTGTTTCTTTTTCTTCCTACATCCCTGTCTCTTATCTCTCTGGCTCAAAAGTCATTCCTGAATATAGTTTTAATCCAGAGTATTTTTTTCTTCGTTTCTCCATTGGTTTCCTCTCACTTCATATTTTCCCCTCACTTCTTTTATTTGAGTTTGTGCTCTTTCTACAGGGATTTCTTCAGATGAACCCATTTTCTTTTGCTTTTTGCAGCAACTGTTCTGTTATAAACTTTCCTTCTGTCACTCTTTTAGCTTCAGTCTGTGCTTTTTGATACTCTGTGCTAACATGGGGACTATAAAGAATGTTTTATGGTCTGAATAACTGGGGTTGGCATGAATTCAGTTTGGAAAAATAAAACAGAAACAATCGTACTACTTTGCTTAGCCCACAGAAAACTTTACTTCAGCTTGATTTCCTTCATTTTTCTGCCACCAAGTAGTATAACATAAACAAAATACCATTAAACTTCAAGCTTTAAGAATAAAAATAGTTTTATTGTGGGCTATAAGTTCAGTATAGATACAAGGGTACAACATGAACAATTTTGCTTGTATCTAAAATGATAAGAATAGAATAAGATGAAAGAATGAAGAATTCATTCAGGACATAGAGGAGAATGACATAATCATTAGGATCAATTTAGTCTTATTTTAGAATGAACAAATTTATATATAAATGGTGTCAGAGCTAGAATATTATTTACATCTAGAGCAATGTATATAACTCTCTGCATTTACCTCACATTAACTGTTGAAGAAATAATTATTTAGTAAAAATATGAGCTTCATGAATGTATAATTTTATATACTAAGATGAATACATATAAAATTAGATTTAAAATATATAAACCTACTGGACATACATGGGATGTTTTGCTTAATTGTAGAACTTTATTATATATGCTTATATAATATTCTAAATATTTATTTAAAGGCAAAAGTTTAAAGCAAAATTTTTAAAACAAGATTAGAGTAGAATTTCCATAATCACAAAGAATACATAATCCCTAATATATCACCATTTAGATCTGATATTTTTGGATAGGATATAATAGTTTTTGATTTCTTCCCGTACAGGAAAAGTATGATAAGCCTGTAATAGAAGAAAATGTTTTTGAAGCTTTGGAGAAAGACTTCCAAGAAGTCATCAGTGAACTTACAGGAGATCAAAGCCTGGAGAAATTTCGTGTGGAATACGAGAAGCTCCATGCGGTGCTAAAAAAGTCATATGAGAATGAAAAGCGTCTCATGGCAAAATGCAGGGAACTGAATGCAGAGATTGTGGTGAATTCGGCTAAAGTAGCTACTGCTCTAAAGCTCTCTCAGGATGATCAAACAACAATAACATCATTGAAAAGGGTAAAATAAAACATGACTTATAATCTCGATTAACAAATACAGAGCAATGTATCAAACAATATATATTGTTTTCAATGGTGAGAACAAATTTGTAAAATGTATTTCTATGATTTTTGATTCTCCTAAAACTGTGATGGCAAACCTATGGCAAGTGTCGCCCCAGATCAGGTGCACTGCGCATGCACGCGTGTCTCCCGCCAGCCAGCGGATTGCCAGGTATCTGCTGTGCATGCGCGGGGGATGGGGCATATGTGGAAGATGTGTGCTCATGCGCACAGGTGTGCGGCACATAGAGGGTTGCGCATGCATGGGAAGTTGTGCGCACATGTGCAGGGCCGGGGTGGGTCGCACACGTAGTAATGGGTGCAGTCACGTGTCCGGGGCCCGGTGGTTGGGGACCCCTGGTTTAAATGATTGATTGTGAGTTGGCCTGAGTCATGCTTTTTATATATTATGTTTCATTCTTTTGATCTATGTTTTTGAACTGAATCCTATATTAGTTGACCAGAGTTGTAACTGTAACCCAAACATTGACTAAGCAACCAACAAACAATGCTCAGAAGCAGGATGTACAAAAGTATACATGAGAATAAGCAGATAGGGAATCACTTCTGCCTTGGTCATCTCCTGTTTGGATTATGGCAGTGTGGTCCACATAAGGCTACCCTTGAAAAGTATACAGAAGCTTCAACTGATAGAGAATATGGCTGCGTGGGCAATCTTGGGCACCTAAGGAATGGTGCATGTAACACCTTTACTGCATGAGCTGCCTTGGGTGCCAGCTTGCTTTTGGATCAAATTCAAGTTGTTCATTATAATCCTTAAAGCCCTACATGGCATGGGGGCCAGGTTACCTACAGAACCATCTTTCTCCTATTACATCGGCCGGTCCCACCTGGTGAAGAGCATACAGCTATAGGACTGAACCCCCCTCTGCCTTTTAATTAACTTTTAATATTAATTTTTAATCCATATTTGCCTTTTTAAATTGTAAATTTCTATATAGTTTTTTTTTAAGTTTTTACTTGTAAACTATCTAGAATTGCTCTGTGGGTGGAGATGGGTAGTTTTAAAAATTTGATCAATAAAATAAAAATACAAGTAAAACACGTGTCAATTTACAGAATCCACTACGATACTGGGTTAAAGATGTTCAGGAATGGGACACTTCAAATAAGGATTTTGCATTAAAAAACACTAATACGAAGATTTATGGAGTTCTGCTAGTTCACTGTTTATTTCATTTGTGAAGCATCCAGAAGATACTGCAAACACATTAGGTCCCCCCAAACCCTTCATCCTCAGTATTTGCAGATTCCAAGCAAGTTTGTTGTGGCATTAAATTGTAAGGAGTTCCTTTGATATCTTTTTCATCTGCCCAAATTAGACAGCAACTGATTATTTAAAAAATCATATATTCAACCATAATCAGTCATTCACTACCTCTTATCGCTTTCTGAGGATGTTCAATGAATAAACCTTAGAAAAAATTAAATTTATTTCACCATAGATTCATTAAAACAGATGTTGTGAACTGTTTTATTCTTTTATCTGATCATCAAGTCTTTTTCTTTTTCTTTTTAAATGTTATTCTCAAGGTGCTTTCCCTCAAGGTGTATAGTGAAATAGGGCTGTGAGGCATAGCAGGCAATGTAACAGAAGGCCATAAATACAGGATGACCTTGTTTTCATCTGTCTCGTAAACAGGCCAAAAACAACTGAATAAAAAAACAAAAAGAAAAAAAATCAATTCCTGGTTGTCCTGAGTTGATGAGGAAGCAAGGTTTCTGGGATTTAGTGGTATATTGCTTCTGTGTTATTGCTGGCGACCTTTGTTAGTCAGCCCTATATGTAATTGCTGAGATGTATTAAAATATTTCCTAGTGTAGCTCAGAGTTTTTATATATTTGGTTATCTATCAAACCAACTGTTTACATACATCTAAAAGCTTTCTTCCAATGAATTTTAAGTAAAACTCAAGAGTCTGACATAAATCAATTAAAAATAAAAGTTACAAAATGTCCTAATATGGAATATTGAACAGTATTACTGCTACTATAGCTATTACGGAAATTTAAATATGAAATTATTTAAGGTAGAAGTTAAAGAATTGTTGTGATTTTTCAAGTTAAATACCATATGATGTGTAATTGTTATTGTCTAACAACAATAGGAGATAGAAAAGGCTTGGAAAATGGTGGATGCAGCATATGAGAAAGAACAGAAAGCAAAAGAAACCATCATGTCTCTTAAGGAGGAAATTATGAACTTAACTAAATTAGTAGAACAAGGATCTGGATTATCATTGGGTCAAGAGCACAAGTAAGTTGAGCCTATGAGAGATCCGAAAAGATTGTTATCCATTATATCTTATTCTTATAGAGGCTACATGAATTTAGGCATGTTATTATGTAAATACTGCCCTTATTTTAGATTTGTGTATTCAAAACCTTTGTATTTTACAATGGTTTTCAAGTTAAACCTGTTTGTAAACTATGCTATTTAGGACCACAAATAATAAATCACATAATTAACCAGGCAATAATCAAAATTTTCCTCTATAAAGAGAAGTAGTGCATTACTGAGACTATACTCTGCCCTAGCACTAGAATTCAAATCAAAGCAATTGTGGTAAACTTCTTATGTACATAAAATGAAGCTGTTCACAGCAAGACACTATTTTTGTTTCCTAAGTGGTATTATTGCTGCCATAACACACTGCAGAAGAAACAACACAAATCTGTTCTGACTATGGATAAATTCTTCACTGCCTCCTTTTTTATGGTCAGTCAGATTCATTCTGAGATTTTCTCTATTTCTGCTCAAATGAGCACTTCACTTGCTTCATTGACCTTACTTCCCCATGAAACCAAGGGGATTAAGATTATACTGTGTAAAGAAAGAAAGTAAACTGATCTAATTATTATCATGTTCCATAAACAGGCCAAGTTTTGAACAGAAGTGCCGAAAGAGGATATAGGAAAATTTCCACATGTGTTGAAGAAACCATTTAAATTATTCCTTGTACAAAATGGATGTTTTTAGTAATTGTATCACATATGTAATTTAATTAACAATTGGGATGGGGGTAATCAAAGTGGAGTAATATGCTAGCAAATTTTGCTACCTAATTATTTTCTAAGAAATTTCAACTCATAATAGAGATTTGTTTTCTTTCAGCTTGCGGGAGTTGTTAAAATTTAAAGAAGAAGTAACAAAAGAGAGAGACCAGCTTTTGGCAGAAGTTGTAAAGTTACGTGATAGTGTAGCGAATATGTCAGATCAACAGCAAGAGGCAGAAAAGACAAAACTTGAAGCAGAATCTACTATTGCTCAGGTCTGTGTAATTGTGTTATAGTCATTGTTGCTTTGACTAGATTGCTATTCAGTCTTTGCATTTTACTTACAAGGCTCATAACTGTTGTTTCATTTCCTTCACTTCTTTTTCTGGCAGTTCTGTAGGAGGATGTCTAGAACAGGGCAATGCCCTGTTTCTGTGAACAGTTTGTTTTCTGTAAGGCACTTCCTTTTTTTTTGCCAGATTTAAAGTAATCTGAGAATTTTTAAAAATTATAATTCAAATCTAAAAAAGTAACAAAATTTTCTAATATGGAATGTTGAATAGTATCACTGCTACTATAATTATTATGGAAATCTAAATATGAAATTATTTCAGGTGGAAATAGCTCCAATTCTTTAGATTTCCATTCTACAGCTAAGTTCTTTATGATAATTTATTTTGTTTTCCTTCTAATTATTGTTCTCCAACCAGAGATATCTGGCTGAGGTACAGGGTAATTTGAGTTGTGTTTTTGTAATGCATACAATTTTTCTCATATTTCTCATACTTCTCAATTTTTCTTTAGTTATTATCATGGATTTTTAAAAACTTTCTAATGAAGTTTAATGCTCAGATAAATGTGCATCAGCTATTATATATATACTGTTCCAGTGGTGAACCTCTTTCCCTCTGTTATTAGCCTTCTTAAAGGAGAAAAATGATTTAACAAAATGAAGGTTGAAATGCACACCTGTGTCATGAATTCATCTGGATTCATTGGCTACACCATGGTTCTTAAGAACAGTAAGCCTTTCCTGAAGAAAGTTTGTGTGTGAACATATCAAAGGAAGGAAGTAGCAGGTAGTGGATTTCTGTAGAGACACTGCATGTACTTGAGACAATTATTGTTATAATTTAGATACATAATCCATGTAAATAATCTTTACCAAAACAGATGAAATAATTCTCTATTCTAAATGGATGATTTATTTATTTATTGGCACCCATCTCACTATATGATATATTATACATACATACATATATAATATGTATGTGTGTGTGTGTGTATGGTATTTTGTATGTGTGTGTGTATATTATAGTAGATTTACTATAGGTACATAAGATTTCTCAGATTACTGTTAATTTTGAAATTTTAAGGATTTATTTATAGATAAGAGATGGGATACAAGAAGAAGAGATCATTTGTTGTATTTTAAGAAAAGATATGTGCTAAAATTGTTTATATTTGTGATTAAGAAGTCATATTTTCTTTTTCTTTATTCTTATTTTTTCTATTTTCTTGTTCTTTTCTGTATCTTCTATTATTCCCTTTATTCTATTTTTAATTTCTCTTAGTTTTTTATCATTGTATCTTTTAATGACATTAATATTTTAAAAAGAAGAATGTCTGCTTCTGCTTTCCCAATCCCCGAATCTTATTCTATTTGAATTATTTAACTTTTTTTTCCTTTAAATTTCTGTCAAGTAAAATTGATTTGACAAAATTATTCTTGTCATATTCTAGTCATATATTCCTTGCTTTTCATCCGGTATTTAATCTTTGCCACCATTTTTTTTGTGTTAACCTTAACTTCATTTCTTTAATTCTGTTTTGCAAATATACAATTTCTGCCATTATCTTGTTCATTTCTAATCTACCTTCATACTACTAAAACTCTAACTTTTGTAATCTTTAACTGGGTGAAACAAGTGCATCACAGTACAACAATTTGAATCAAGGTACTTCAAAGGGGTTAACTTATAGAATGTGTCTAACATCTGTGATGGGACTCATCACTACCATGGGACTCAAAATTGGCAAATTTTATAAAACATTTTATGATATAAAATGATCAGAAAACAGTTTATGACATAATACAAAATGTGATAAAACATTACGTTAATGTTTGACTATACTGTTTGAGACAGATACATCTCTGAATGCATCTCAACATTTCCAGTGAAGGCAGGACATTAGAAGTTCTGTCATTGTTGAAGGCATTGTAAAATCTTGTAAAGAAATATTTCTGAAAGGCATTGACCAGTGAGTCACAATTTGTCTAGTACATTATAAAATTCCAAACATATTTTAAAAAGAAAATAATGAATCTAGTTAAGATATTTTAACAGATTAATGTAGCATGAATTTTTCTTAGAATTTTTGTGTTTGGTGCTGTTATAGCTCCATCAGGAAATCCAGATGCGTCAAAATGAGGCTTCACGGGAAACACGAAAGAAGGAAAAAATGGAAAGAGAATTGAAACAACTTCAGAATGAATTAGAGTTCAAAATAGCTGATATAAAGACAATGCAGCAGGGTTTAAATAAAAGCAAGGAGGAACTCCTGAAATGTGAACAACAGCTTAAGGAACAAAAGGTATTTTTAAAGATTCTCATTAACACACATTTTAAGTTCTTAGACCGAGACCACATTTAAAACATATAGGAGTTTCTAACTCCTATATAAATAATAATAAATTGAATCATGGATATAAACATGGATAGAAATTTCAGTATTTCTATGTGTGTTCACCCAGGTTGGCTTTAGAATATGATAGTGGTGAAAATATCAGTTGAAATGTTGCGCCACCTGCCCCCGTTGTAAGCAAGTAATATTGTAAGATCTCAATATGTTTTTAAAAAAATAAAATGTAATTTCCTATGGTAGCGTTTTTCTGTCCCAGACTTAAAAGTATCTTCTGAAATTTGTTGATTTTTTTTCAGGCCATTTCCCCTGGTACTGAAAAAATCTTATAGGAGCATTTTTTAGTCAGCAGAAAAAGAACTTTGGTAATTGTAACATATTTCTTTTTGAAGGAAAACCCTTTTGGAAATTTCATGAGTCATGCAGGTGACAAAGAAAATTATTAATCAGTAGAATGTTTCAGTAAAACCAAACAGTTTATTTTGAAGAAAGGGAATCTGACTCATTGGAGAATGTTGTGCCTTATAAAATTAATGCAAAGATCTATTTAAAAATTCTGGGTGATATCAGTAAGTTAGTTTTGATACTGTTGTTTTCAGGCATCGAATGACAATAGAGTTAGTCCTCGATTTAACAACCATTCATTTAATGATGTTTAGGAGTTACAATGATGCTAAAAAAAGAGACTTAAAAACTGCCTCAAAATTAGGGCTCCTGTGGTCACATGATCATGATTTAGAGATGATTTAGGCAACTGTACAACAATTGCAGCATCCTGTGGTTACGTAATTACAATTTGCAAAATTCTCAGCTGGTATCCAACAAGCAAAATCAATGGGGGAAGCCAGATTCACTTAATGACTATGGTAAATATGATCATAAAATCAAGTCTGTTCACCCAATGATTCCTGTAACAACCACATTGCTTAGCGACTGAAATTCCAGTCCTAATTTTGGTCATAAGTTGAGGACTACCTATATATTCCACACATACTGCTCTGCATCTAAAATGTACTATGTGTGGTAATTTTTAGATTAAAATAGTAATGCCTGATCATTAAATTCTTTTCTCACAAAAATGTAAGTTCTTAATTTAAGATATAGAAAGCAGAAGGCAATGCCAGATGCAAGGTGAATGTATCTTTTTTATTTTACAAAATAAGTTATATTTGTTTTAAACCTGCTGGACTTTTTAAAAAAATTATTTATCATTTGAATTAGGAATTTTCATATTTGACTAGCAGAAGGGAAAATTGCCTGTTACATTTTCTAAATAAATACCATTATTTTGTACTTTAATATACTTTGTTGTGGAAACCTAGAGAATATGCATATCCACATATATTTATAATCAATAAATTTTCAGGGCAAAAAAGGCTATTTTCAGTAAAGTTGGATTAACGATGGGAGGAAAAACTAGGAATGTCAGTACCATAAAATACAAAAATTGCTCTGCTGAGTCAATGGCCATTTAACTCTATAATCCTGTTTTTCTCTATTGCTTAACAAATTGCCTATAAAAATCCCACAATAAAATATGAGGGCAAATGTTAAAATATGTGTGAAAATGTTTTTTTCCCCTTCAGGAACCAAGATTTGATTCAACAGGTAGTGCTAAGCCATTCTGACTAGTAACATACCATGGCTCTATCACTAATAACTTTTCTAGGTCCATTAGCATGTGTTAACATTTCTGATTACCTGCATCCTATTTGGGTCTGATGCAACTGGACCTGGGATCTATTTGCAATGATAAAGAAGGTCCTCTACTATGAGTAATAAACCTTTTTTCATTAATATAGGAGTAGCTAAAATTCATAGCTCCTTTTAAATTATGCTGATTAAAACCATTTGGCTATCCTGTTCATTTATAACAATTACCGAAAATGTACATTTTGTCTCCAAATGGGAAACTGTCATTACAATATTTATTCTTCAACTGATTCTGGAAAAAGAATTATACCCGCAGTGTTACTTGTTAGAAGCCCCATTCTTACTACAGCTGTCAAGCAATTATCACATAACTCACTTATTAGATTATTTTATGGTGATTAGTAGCATGTAATAATCAGAAGCAAACTGAGTTTACCACAAAATCTGATTACAAAGAAATTGACTTCTTTATGCCATAATCTTGCAGATTCTGAATGAAAGAGCCACAAAAGAACTGGAACAATCTACAGCAAGAAATACCAAGCTTCAATTAGAGAATGAGCAACACAGTTTAGCCATTGAACAACTAATGCAGGAAAATCAGCAGAAAACCACCGAACTGAGAGTAAGTTTAGGGCAATATCCAGAATAATGCCAATTCTGAAATTGTAATCCATTATAGATTATTAGTATTTGCAGTTCATATATTTCAATATTTGATGTCTGGCACTCAATATTCAATATTCAATCCAGGAAAATATGTTCAAGCATGTCCAGGCCTTCCTGAAACACCTTGTCTCATCTGCATGTCCAGGCCTTCCTGAAACATCTTGTCTCATCTGCCAAAAACTTCTGCATATCAGCGCCTTTCCAGCCGATAGTATTTGTTTGTATATAGCATATTTAGGGGGAAAAAACCAAGTTAACTTCTTTTGCTTGATTGGTTGGTGAGTGTAAGGTGGGAATGGATTAAATTGAAGAGTGACTCCAGAAGCCTCCAATCTTGCTTCAATATAAATTATGGAGGGTGATTCATGGTTGATTTCCTGCTGGTAGATGTGCTTGGTGAAACATATTTTAAAGAGGTGCTGAAGAAGTTATAGCATGAGTGTATATACACCTATTCAGTTTTGGATTTAAATGCAGGAATATTCCATGTTTAGGGGTCAATATGATGGGAAAAATATAGATATTTAATTTGGCACATTATAAACTCATGCATACAAAAAAAAAACGTCATTTCAATTTTTAGCGGCTGGTAGCATGATCTTATGAATGCCCCTCTCAGAAATAGGCCCGAGGTTAAATAAGATTGCTGCAAGGTAGATATTTAGGACAGCATCCTGATTTGTTCCTGGCCTTTCTTTTACTATAGTTATTTAACTTAGCAGAGAAAATGCTAGAGAAAGCTAAACAGAAAAAAATAATGTCTAGCAGTTCTCTTTCCAGTTGTCCTTAGATAAGTATTGATAGTAGTGACAAGTTTCCTGTGTCATGAGGTCAGTGAATTGAGGGTTTTGTTCAGGGGTGGGATTCTACCAGTTCGCACCTATTTGCTAGAACCGGTTGTTAACATTCTAAGCAGTTCGGAGAACTGGTTGTTAGAAGAAATTACTGGCCTAATCCTGTAAGGAAGGCAGGAAAGA
Organism: Notechis scutatus; assembly: GCF_049901735.1. Lineage (NCBI taxonomy): Eukaryota > Metazoa > Chordata > Lepidosauria > Squamata > Elapidae > Notechis > Notechis scutatus. Next base: position 120,275,873 of record NC_142012.1, on the reverse strand, counting down.
AACTTTCTGGTGTTGCTTACAGAAACTGCCTCTCCGTTAATCCTTATTACATTCTTGGCAGGACTAGAATTCCTGTCTCTGGAACTTTTCTGGAGTTTTTTCCCCTCCTTTGCTGGTACTTTGCTTGTGTGGAGTGACCACTCAAAGTTACAGTGGCACTGAAAAAAGTGACTTATGACCATTTTTCACACTTATGACTGTTGCAGCATCCCCACAGTCATGAGAGGCCAGGCGAGGAGAAGCATGCCTCAATATGAGTGATATTGAGTTGGTTACGCCCAGCCAATAACATGACCACCAAGCCACGCCCACCAACTAAGCCACACCCACAGAACTGGTTGTTAAAAAAATTGAATCCCACCCCTGGCTTTGTTTCTTTGTTTAAATAAGAAAAAAAATGTGAAAAGAAAGTATGAGGGATGCAAGTTATGCCTTAGATATTTTTGGAAGTTTATTACAATGTTGTGATTTAATATTATCATTTTTTCATTTTTCCAAGTCTATAGAGGAGTAAATGGATATGATAGAATTTGTATTAATTGTTATCTGTCTATTCTTATTCACTTGTCTTTTCTAGACAAGAGAAGATGAAGTGTCTCAGATGCGTCAGGAGATTGGAAAGCTAACCAAAATGAGAGAAGTAATGCAGCGAAAATTACGTGTTGTAGAGGAGAACAAAACGCAGGCAGAATGTGAAAGAGACACACTTAAAAATCAGATAGCTGGACTGGAAAAGGGTAAGAAGCAATGTTTTTTGTGTGGTTCTGCTCCAGTTTTTCTTTTTACTTATTGAAATGTGAACATATGATGGCTTCTTAATGTTTGATTGTTTTAACTCACTCTTTATACACTGTTGCCTTTTTTTAATAGAAAACCTCAATTTCCACCTCCATTCACACCAATGCAATTAAAAAAACCACAATGTAATTATGGTTTATTTCTTTTGTCTGTACAGACCCGTTGAAAGTATTCATGTGAAGTGATCCCTAGAAAGACAGAAATAGGTTCTGAGTGGAAGAAGAACAGGCTTTGACTGAAATGGCTTTGTGGGCTTAATAACTGTAGGGAAGTTACACTCCCCTACTCAGAGGTGGTCTGTAATTTGGGAGTTATAGACTTACAGCTTCTATATGAGGGCAGATAGCACCTGCTCACAGTCACTCAAGCTCTAATCATTCCCTATTCGGCTACTGTTATGAACTCTACATGGGGTTGTCCTTAAAAAAACACCTGGAAACGACAGCCAGCATAGAATACAGTAGTCTGGGCAGGGATAGGCATATTTTGATAAACTCAAGTGACATCGCTGAATTGATTACTAATTGGCTTCTGAACGTGATTCAAGGTATTAATTGCCATGGCCATACATGGCTCTAGACTTGTTATCTGAAGGCACACCCTCTCCTGTGTGTATCTCCCACCATTTTAAGTAGGGTCATTTCCCCATTTTACATATTAGAGCCCTGCTATCTGGTATTTTTGGTGTGCATCCCAACTCTCTGGACTGAAGATTCCTCGTGGCAAAGAAATTATGTAAAAAAGGAAATGAAAAACTGGTGGTGAATGATGAGTTGAAAGAAATATCTTGGAAGAGAGTTAGATGCCCCAGCCTTGAACAAGGGCACTCCACAGTGCAACATTTTGTTACGTTTGTAAAGGAGGTAGAGTAGTAAACATTGAAAGAAGTGGAGGGTTTTTTTTTTTGTAAAAATGCAATAATTCTATTAGGTTTTATTTCTCCATACAATTTAAGTACAGAAATCATTTTTTTTCTTGTACTTTAGAACTGGAAGCTGCAAAAAAACAAGCAGAGGTTGATAAGAAGGCTATAGATGAATTGGTGAGAGAAAGGGACATATTGAACAAGGTAAGTACATATATCTGATTCTGCAGTTTACCCAAGTCTTTATCTGATCCTTTATCTGATTTTAGCTGTTGTGCTGTCACACAAATATTACGCACTCACATACAACAGTACGTACACAGAATAAAACTGCATATGTTGCATAAATTGCTATGATTTTGAAAGCATTTATGATAATGTTTCCTATAGATATGGAAATCATAGTGTCTATTTCACAGGGAACTGATGTTTATTGGCTGAAGTATACTTGAAGAATTGATACAGGATTACAAATCACCATGACTGTAGTTTAAAATGATGATATTGTGGGAGATACCAGGAAGCCTAGGAATGGTTTTATAATTAAGGGATAATATATTTTAACACAGCATGATATTTTCAGTTACGTTACTCCTTTTACCTGCTCCAGTTGTCAGGAACATGTAAATAATAACTTTCTTAGTATAAACTGCTTACTTTCATTTTTTTCTGGCCTTGATCCAAAACAGGATATCTGTTCCACTTCACTCTTCTCCCCCTTTTCTTCTTATACTTCCACACACCTCTTTACATTAGCTAATTTATCTTTTTATGATTATCAGAAGAAATTCCCCCTCCTTAGCAATGAAGGTCCATATATCTAGATATGATTTTTATCTCTTATTCAAAGATATTCTCCTTTACAACCTTATTTTTTTGACACAGATAAATGATATTCTCCTTCCAACAAAAGGAATATATGTAGTTCAAGGTTCCACTGTGGAGACATTTGGTGATTTTACCTAGTTAACTAATGTTACCTAGGTAAATGATTAAGTTAATTATTTGGATATTGAAACATCTGCAAGCAATCAAGCAAGATCAAAGAACACTAAAGATTCCACGTGGAATGATAATTTTTTTCTGTCTTATTTAGTCATGTCTTTAAAGTTTCATTTCTCCACATTTATCACATGTTTACTGACTCTACAGTATATTCAGGCTGCTTCAGGGATATGTGTATTTTGTAAGAATAGATCTTCAGTATGATAACCAGTTTGCTATAGCAGATAAAGGCACTGGTCTAGAAACTATACAGTGCGTAGTTTGATTCTGAGTGTCTGGCATTATTAGACTTCACTGCATGGCTTTTTTTAAATAGAACTTACTGAAGGCTGCTAGCGTCACTCAAAAACAGATGAACCTTGTTAAGCTCCATGAACAGTCCAAGAAAAACCTAGAAGAAGAAATTCAGAATTATAAAGATGAAGCTCAAAAACAGAGGAAGATTATATTTCAGCTGGAGAAAGAGAGAGATCGTTACATTAATGAAGCTAGTGATCTCACACAGAAGGTAGGAGAAAGTTTTTTGAAAGATACACTTAATTTTGTGATTCAATTTTAATTTGGAATTCAATGTGGATTTTATATCATTCAATGGTCTTTAGAGTAAAAAGCTTTTAATAAAATTCCTCTGTGTCATTCATATAACTTCTTACTTTGATATATGTAGATCAGGGGTGTCAAACTCAAGTCCTGCAGGATGAATCTGGCCCAGGGGTGCTTAAATCTGGTCTATAAGGCCAGCCTGGACATTTTTTTAAAATTTATTTTATTTTTATTTGTCAATTGCTTACAAGATAATAGGTATAAGTAAAAACATAGTTATGAATACATGGATACATATAAAAAAATAAAAATATATATAAAAGAAACAATAGGACAGGGATGGTAGACACATTGGTTGTGCTTGTGCACGCCCCCTACAGACCTCTTAGGACATAGACATAGCAAAGGACTGGCCTGTGGTGCCTCTCACAGCCAAAATGGGGCATGCACATACAACCCATGCCCCATTTTCAGCCTGGATGGCTTCCTATAGCACTCTGCCAGCCAAAACGGGATGTGGGGCAGCTGTGTGTGAGGCCCCCTGCACCAGGGTGCTGAAGGAGGTGTCGATTCTGTCTCCTCACTCTACCCCCCCCCCTCCCCCAGCCAGCCCGCAGAGGAGAACTACAATGCCAGTCTGGCCCTCAAAGAAATTCAGTTTGACACCCCTGCTGTAGATAGTAATCTGAAAAAAAAGGGGGGGGACCACATCTCAACTAGCTTTTCCAAACTTGATGTTGAAACCACAGGGCTATGCTGAATGGGAGTAAATTAAAATTAATGAAAGAAAATTATTATTTGTGTCTTGAGGTAGAAAACTATTGGAACACTAGACTGAATATTTGAGTATTTCTATGGAACAAATATCACGAGAAGGCTGTATGGGATTTTGTTGATTAGCAGATGTGTAAGAATGTAAAATTAAAACAACAGGTTCCAGAGTAATTAGGAAGTATCATGAAGTTAATTCTCTTCAACACACAAGTATTTAACAGGGTAAAATATCTTTCTGCATGAATGGATTACAGTGCCACTGAAATGCCAATTAACAAAAAAATTGTTAGTCATCCTATGAATGCCAAGCATATATTTTGAACCTCATTATGAAGTTGTCTTCTCCTCCCTTTTATGCCACTGAAAGCACAATTCATCCACAGAAAAGTATCCTAGTACCATTCAAAAATATTGTTATTCTAAATTTCTTGCTTTCTGGATAGAGCTCCTCTATGCTTTTAGAACAAATAAGTTGTAAAAGTAAGTTGGTCTCTTCTTGTGGAAAACATGGTCCTCCCCCTCTTTCTTTATAGCTCCTAAACCCTTTCTTTATAGCTTTTGCCATTTCATTTTCAGCCACCACGAAATTAATTCACTAAAGGGCTAGCCATGCCCTTTCAAATATCAGCTGTAAGACACCCAGCCTGTTTCAAAATCTCTGCAATCGCTCACTCAGACGCTTATGCTTCATCCTCAGCCCTCTTTTTCTCTACTAACCAAGTATGGAAGATTACTGATTACATTGTATATAATCAGATATTTCTGGACAGCTCCTTAAGAGCTAGTTGTGTGATAGAAGAGAAATTGGAAGGAAGGGAAAGGAAGCTAAAAGTATTATTTTTTCTTTATGGGTAGGAATATTCTATCTCCTCCTCATTGCTCAGCTGAATAACTTCCCTTTAGAACTACCTCTCGGATAGGTAGAGAGAATGGACTGTGAAGGAGGGGAACAATCGCCAAATGGCAGGATGAGAGAAGGGTAGAAAGGTGGCATATGATTTCATTGGTTGGTCAGTTTTGGATTAAAAGATCTGTATGTGTGTTCTGTCCAAAATATAGTGATACCAAGCTCACAAACACAACAATTGTCTAGGCAGTCACCCTCCAAAAAATTTGTATTGTATGATCCAAAGATATGTGATTTAAAGCAAGTATATCAATGGAAGTTTTGACGGAACCATTTTTTCTGGAAAGAACCAGTATTCTATCATTTAATTTTATATTTCTCAAATCACATTTGCATTAAGCATATAGTTATAAATATATATTTAAATTAGCAGACTTAGTATTTAATGATTCTTGAACAGATTCAGCATGACAAAGAGATTAAAAAGACATAATATCAAAGACTTTCTTTCATCAGAGGATGTCCAATGAATACAACAACAAATTGTACTGTTTCACTTTGTTTTCTTTTTCGGTACTTTTCCCATCAGCACACTAATTACTATCAAATATAGTTTGAAATATAGGATTCCCTAGAAATTAGCAGAGAAACTAATGTAGATCAGGTGTGGAGAAAAAAGAAACACTATAGTGGATGATAACTTGTTCAGACTACATAACTACAGAATTGATATAATTTTTCTAATAAGAGATTATTTGAGAGAGATAGTGACCGCTTAAATATATACTTCCTTTTGAGGTAGTGAAAAAGAAATCGTCTTCTGCTGACTTCAGTTTCAAAGAAACTAGTCATTTAAATTCCCCTTGAAGGGGATTATTTTAATACTGTGATTTGTGAATATTATATAATGTGCAAAATGATTCCCAAGAGTTACTATGAAAGAAATAACTATGACTATCCTTATTTTTTCCTTTTCATACACAGTGGATTGGTAATATGATAATAGCTGTTTTTAACCAAAATGAGAGTCTGTCCACTGCATAAGATTAGTGCTCAAAATAAAGGATATTTAATATGTAACTATTATAATGTATGAAAAAAAAATACAATTCCTTACTATCTAGATGGGACAATATGACAAACTTTTCAGATGTGAATACCTCAAAAGTGATTATTACAATATATTTTCAGTTATTAACATACATTTAGATAGTACAAATTTAATTCCCCAATAGAAACAAATTTAATTTGGGCCATGGCAAATTCATTTGAAAAGTAGTAACTCATGTCAGATGCTATACTTATATAATTATATATTGGTTCAAAGTAATTGACATATTAATTAATTTTTGCTCAAATATGTAGCCCCTTTACTTCTTGCTTAAACACATAGTTAACCATATTTTGGTTAACTATGTGTTTTGGAAATTAAGTTTACCAACCAAAGTAATTAGTTTGCTTGATAACAATAGTGTCATTATTGTGACAATTTAGGAAATATTGGTTAATAAGAGACTTCTTGGTTTAATTCTAGCTTGCACTTAATGGCACTATTTTTGCAGAGAAAGCTATTTGTTTTTATCCTCCTTTATTTTATTATTTTTAGTTTATTGTCATTTCACCTCATACAACGAAATCAAACACCATCTTCAGTGCACATCATCAAAATAAACACAAACACACATCCTTCACACTCCACACATTGAACCGAAAATCTCCAACAACGCACCAACACCGCACTATACAGTAGAATTCAAAAGAGCTACTGCCCTGGGACAGAAGCTGTTTTTCAGCCTATTTGTCCTTTTTTTTTTATTATTTTGTACCGTCTGCCAAATGATAATAGTTCAAAAAAAGGGTTCCCAGGATGAGATGGATCTTTGAGAATGTTTTGAACTTTCTTAAGGCAGCAGGAGCTATAAAGCTGTTCCAAAGAGGGGAGAGGGCACCCAATGATCTTCTGGGCAATGACGTTAACCCTCTGGAGTGCTGTCCTATCTGCCACTGTGCAATTGGCAAACCATACAGAGGTGCAGTAAGTTAAGATGCTTCTCTATGATACAGCGGTAAAAGGTCACCAGCAGTTTTTCATACAGTTGTTGTTTTCTGATACAATTTTTTGAAACAGTTTTCTGAATGTTATGAAATACTGAATTTGAAATGTTGACACTGGGTTCAATATTCTGAGGGTTTACTGAGAATGGGCCACTCATTCACAGTCCAAGCCATACAGTATTGTTGCTGGATTGATAACATGATGGCAAGCTCTTACAAAAACCAACTTTATCTATCCATAGCATATTCTGCATACAGGTGGTGTTAATCTTATGGTTTCTGTAACAGGTCCTTCATCACATGGAAGATATCAAATTACGGGAAATGCAGATTTTTGACTATAAAAAGAAGATAGCAGAGTCTGAAACGAAATTAAAACAGCAGCAAAATCTCTATGAAGCTGTGAGATCAGACAGAAACCTCTATAGTAAAAACTTAATTGAAGCTCAGGTACCAAAAAACACTTTTGTTGGCTTCTTTCTCCTAATTTTGGTTTGAGATAATATTCTTGAATGAAGTTGAATGCTAATGTGATACTTTCCACATTTTTGTTTTTCTTAATTATACTAAGCATACTAATTACTCCAGTGGTACTTATAAAAATCATTTTCTGTCTAAATGCTGTCAGAGGACAACCTTTTTCATATGTATTTAATGACAAAAAAGCACCAAGAGGCACATTGAGTCAGATCTCATGTGGTCCCAGGGGTATAGTAACGTTGCTGAGTGACATGTCTTCCAAAAGTGAACTGGAGATTTATGGTAGCAAATGAGAGGACTGTTTGCCAAACATTTGCCATAGGTGAGCATTAGCTGATTTATGTTTTAGAAACCATATTCTGTCAAATATGTGACATTAATTTTATGCAGCTGTTGTTTTATGGGGTATTTTGGGTATTGACCCAAGGCTGCTATGTCTCCAGTTTTCATTAAATTGTTCAACACATATTAGTGATGACTAATGCATATTATTATGCTGACAAATTTTATGTCTTTACATAAAAAGATTTCTTGTTTTATGTAATATTTTAGATATTATGTATCTGATTTTTCTGAAACAAAAATTTCTTCACAAAGAAACAGGTTTTCTAATTCTGTCCAAAAATAACCAAGAATTTAAGGAAATTTGTTTTGCAAAGCCTTGTATTTATTTCACTATAAGTTGGGTCTCTTAATCGGTGCTGGAAAATTCTTACCGTTCTATTCAAAACTAAAACTACATCTATTTCTGATTTTCCTATATTACTTGGTGAGTTATTTTCTTATTCAATAAGGAATGAGGGTCTTCCTGATAAGATGAAAGTGATCGCTGGTCTTACTTACCGTTATCTATTTTTGCTGAATACAATGCTCTGAAAACGATAGATTTCTGAACTGAATTAGACATCATAGAAAAATCTTAGGCAATTCAGCTAGCTGAAAATCATCATCATCATCATTATTAAGTAAAAAAAGTATATTTTTTCCTCAGCTCCTATATTTTTCTACTGGTCATGCTTCTCTTGGTTGATATTACAATAGATGCCATGGAGGCAGTTATTTTTATGCAGGTATTGCAAGAGTAAGAAAATAATTTAGAAAAAAAGTCAGCAACTGCCAAGTATAACATACAATCCCTATTTAAATTGGAAGCAAGTTTCAATTTTGATATCTCTCCTACCTGTGCAGTGCAATGAGTTGTCAGCATTCATTGGGGACAGGAAAAGTGATGCTCACCTGTACTTTCTTGTAATGAATTGTCTGGTGCCAAAGCTGTTTGCCTTTGACCTTGATAGTTCTACCCTCATGACATACTTCTCCATTGCTATTGCGGGAACTTGCATCTGCCATATTTTCTTTAAATTAAAGCCTTGGATACTATATGGAATTTCAGAGATACAGTTTCATAGATGATAGAATTAAGAGTCTAGTCATTGTAAAATACATACAGCATTTCAGAAGCTTGATAATCATTTGTCATTCATACATAGTAATTTTAAAAATGTTTTATTTTTACTTAAAATGCCTTTTGAGTAATACTAATCTCATTTTACGAGGCTGAATAGTTGACTTGTTACTATTCATTTTAAAGAGAGGTTTCTTTGTAAGTGATAACAAGTGTAAATGAAAGCCCTAGTATTAATTTGCTTCAGCCTTAGTCTCTTTTTAAGTATGTATTTTTTTCAAAGGTTATGGGAAGGGAAAAATTTCAAGCTGCAGTCTATACTTACTGGGGGGAAAATGATAGATAATACTTGAGTTTTTTTAAAATCAGGTACTAGTACTACAAAAACTAAGTACCCCAGGTGCTTTTATAAAATCTGTTCCATCTCTTTTCTCATTGACTTAACTTAATAAATAGGCAGAGATGTGGCTAGTATTAGAAAATTGTAACATTCAGTATACCTGTATTTATACAAAGGTTACCAGTAATGAGCATTGACTTTCTGCAATTAGGATGAAATCAATGAAATGAGAAAGAAGTTAAAGATTATGACACACCAGGTTGATCAGCTGAAAGAAGAGATTTCTGTCAAGGAGGCAGCCCTTGTGAAAGTACATCTGGATCACCAGCGGATAGAAAAAGAAAAAGAAGCCTTAAAGGTAAGGTACTTTCCACAAAAAGTACACCTAAGCTTCCTAGAAATAAAGGATCATTTTCGATGATGTGGTCTCCTTGTAAGTATGTTTCTTGGATCACCTGCCCTACCACCACTCTGTATCTACACATGGTATGTTACGACACATGTGTCTTAAGATCTTCTCCTTTTGGAGGAATAAATTTGCATTTATATTATAAGAATTATGAGAAGGAAAATATAAATGAATGTTGATTAGGAAATAGAAAGGAGCATAATGATTTGCTATTTTTTTTTTCTGAACTTTTTTTTCAGTACACTGCCTTCTTAGTAAGGGCTTTTCAGGAGTTCAATTTCTGATCTTTAAAGCTAAATACAAATTTTGGGTGAAAAAAATCTGATCTTCTATAATCTAAATTCATATGGCTAATTGAACCATTTCTGCCAGAGTAATCCCAGTTCCTAAATTTACCAGTGAGTTAAGGGAGTTCCCCATCAACAAAAATAGCTAGTTGCAAGATTGGTGAAACAATATATTGCAGCTGTGTTCAAAGAAAAGAATGAACAAGAACATGGACTTAAAGCTATTACAGCAGGTGAGCCAATTGATACCTATCTCCTAAATAGCAACTTGTTATATTTTATCAATTGATTTGCCTATAATCAGTTCAATTACTATCTTGCTATCATATACTGTCAGTTTTGCTGGGAATTTATACACAATTATTTATAAAACAACAATATTTACATAAATTTTTGTATCTAATGTTTTCAAGATAGCTTGTGGAAATAATTTAATTGTTACCCAATGAGATGAATCTGAGAATAAAATAGTTTGAATAATGATAGGCTAATCTTGCAGCATATTTAGCGGAAAAGAAGATCAAGGAAATAAGAATGCTGATAGAAGACAAGGCAAAACCAGGAAATAAAAAAATATTGAAATTGTGGATTTGGGAAAATTGATTATGTAGATTCACTTGACTTTGAGGTGATTTATATTTAATGTTGATAACTATTGATATTTGTCCTTTGAAAAGCTATATGGCACTACTAGGTATATCATATTAACACAATTAATATATTAGAAATAAAATATATTTTAATTACTAATTCCATATGAATCTTTGTGAAAGTATTTCTATTGCTCAGGAAGAAATTTGCAATTGAAAATCAGTGCAAAACTACATGTTTGAATTAGAAAGTTGGAGACTGTAAATTCAATCTCATCTTAGCCATGAAACCAGCTGGGTTATTTTAGGCCAGTCACTCTCTCAGATTAACCCACCTCACAGGGTTGTTGTGGGGAAATGGGGAGGAACAAGGTGTATAGGATATGTTTACTACCTTGAGTTATTTATAAAAATAAATACATAACAAAAGAAAAAGAAAAGTATAAAATGATTTCTTTTGATGCAGAATTTATCATAGTCTGACTGCATGATTGTAACCCATGAATTCAGTCCAATTTTCTCCTTTAAAGATTAAGAGAAATAATTTTGAGTATATGACTTTTATTTACAATAAAAAGGGAAAAATATCTTTTTTGCCACATTTTGGTTTTCTTTTTATTCATTTACTATTATGGGGGTTTTCCATCGTATCAGCACCTTTACTGTTATAATAGGGTATCTACAGAACTTTGTAAAAAGGTAAAGAACATGGATTCTCTTTCTGAGAGTTGTTCTATCAGTGATGGAGAAGGCATTCAGAGCTTCAAACTGCACCAAATCTGTTTTAACTAGACTGTAAGGCTGCAATATCATTATGGACTCATCTGCCAGCAAGTTGACAGCAGCTTGATTGCTCTTCTCTTTTATTGTTTTATCAGTAATAAAAAGTTCTGTGATCTGCTGTCATTTAGTGACTGGCTTGAAGGTATATGAATGGAATGTCTGCTGAATACCTAAAGCATTGCATTGTCAAATTAGTATGTTTAGATCTGCATTGATTGCAGGATTCTTGGAAGTTTAAGAATAGTTGTTTAGTGTGGCAAAATTTTATTGATAAGGGCTTAAGATTTTAATTTTTTGTACTGTCAGCTTAAAATTCTTGAAAGACATCAGGATATTTTTTATCCTAACCTTTGCATGTTGTGTATTTGGAAGCTTTATGGCTGTGTTTTCTCTTTCATAGATGTAGGAAGAGTACTTCTTTGCCTCTAATAGCAGATGAGATATTTTCAAATGAGTAAATAATAATATTGTCTTCACTAAGGGAAGACTTGCTGAGTATAAGAAACAAGCCAATATTTCTTACTCCTTTATATTTCTAAATACAGCTAGTCCTCAATTTATGACCAAATTTGGGACCAGAATTTTTTTTTCCACATTAAAAACAAAAATCTCTTTTTAGTGGACAACATATTTCTGGGCCATCACCTTTACATACAAATATGACAGCAATTATACATTCATATATGCATACTTAATTGTATTATTACCTTTTCCATTCCAAATTTTCAGTAAGGAGAGAAACAAACACATTAATTCTAGCTTCTTTCATTAATCTCAATCAAAACATCTTTCTGTTTCATTTCAATTATTTCAAATATAATCCTTTAATATTTATTTTAAAAATAAAGATAAACAATATGTGTTTGCCTAATAATAATAATAATAAAAGTTACCAATGTCTCTCCTTGCTTTTAATAGTCTATATTAACTTATTAATTTAGTTGGTTCTTTAATCTGTCATATTCCCTTTCCATTACACATTCTTTTTATAAATTCTAGATTAATACAAATTCTACCACACACACACACACAAAAACCAAGTATAGGTTCCCCCCCTTTTACTGCTTTGAGTGTGACACCTCAATGATTAAAATATACCTTTATTCCCTCATCTTGATTCCCAATAAACCATTATTTTTAAGAAGTTACAATAATAATCATTACATCTTTTCATTTGGATTCCGGATATTTTCCCCCCTTGATTTTTAATAAGAGTTATCAGTATCTATATTACCCTATTTTCTAAATATTTTTAATTGTAGAAATATTCTTATTACCCCTTGTCACCCTGCAGAATCCCCTTTTTAATTCCTCAACCATTATCTCTGAAAAAACAATTTATTTTCAACATTTTACTATTTCCGTATTTCTTTATTTCATGCACCTGTTTCTTACTGCTTCTCCTCCCCCTCTTTTCCCCATATCTTTTCTCATTCCAGTTTATATCCCGCTCTTTCTTAATATCTTTCCCCTTTTCTGCTGGGTCTTTCTGCCTTTCCCAACTTCACAGGTATCCCCCCTTTTGATTGCCTTCTTAAATCTCAACTTTTTAACCTTCCTTCTTTCCCCACTTCTTTGTAATGTTCTTTGTGTTAATTGTCTATTTAAAATATCTTCTCCTTGAGTCGAATCCTCCTCCTCTGAAGTTCTGTCTTCTTCTTCTTCAATCGCCATTTCCATTTTTTCTAACACAGAGCAAAGTGATTCGCCTCTTTCCTGTAGTAATTCTCTCATATTTTTAAGTTCCATTTTTAATTCCCGAAGAGATCATCATTACACACTCTTATATTTTATGATCGATAAAGTCCACAAAAAACAAACAAACCACTTTTACTTTTCTTCTTTCTTCTTTCTTCTTTCAATTTTCTAAAGTTCTCAGTTATTCCAGCCCAGGGTCTATACCAAAAACATCAATCAATCCCACAGTCAGTCTTTCCTTTTTTCTTTATTCTGGTTCTACTTTCACTTTCTAAGATTATTACTTTGTTTTAATATTTCTTTAATGTTATATCCACACAAGTTCATTCAGAAACAGGATGCTTTCCCTTTTGTTTGAGCTCAAGTTTTTGTCAAAAGGTGGCACTCTCTATTATACAAATTTTTCACCTTTTCCCCCTATTTGGGACCAAAATTTGTATTACTAAGCAAGGTGGTAGTTAAGTGAATCATCCAATTTTATGATTTTTTTTGTCACTGTTTTAATGAATCACTCTGGTTGTTAAGTGAATCCATCTTCTCCCATTGACTTTGCTTGTTGGAAAGCAAAAGGCGGTCACATGAACTTGGGACAGACACAGCAACTGTCCTAAATGCATGCCTATTGTCAAACCTGATCACATGACAGGGGGATGCTATAGCGATTGTCTTTTAATTATTATTTTTTGTTCAAAAAGTTAAAATACAAATTTCCGCTATATGTAGTGGAACTGACTGTAAGTGCCATTGTAACTTTGAATGGTCTCTAAACAAATGGTTATAAGTCGTGGAGTACCAATACAATAAGAATTTCCATTTTTGGCTTCATAAAGAAAATAAAAAACATAACCTCTGCTTTCTAAATAAAATATGCTTGCTTATATTTATTGTTTAAAATTGGCTACTAAATGGGGAGTTATGAAACCACCATTTAAATAATTGCTTTCCATTTACTTTTACTATTTTTCTCCCTTTTTAGATTAAATGTGACAGTTTTAGAAGTTGTCAGAGTACAGAGCCTTTTGATTTGCCTAGGGATCTGAGAGCAATGAAGGGGATAGGACAACACTGGCATGCAAGTGCAGGACCTCTCTGGACATATTAGATTGAGCACAAATTGAAGTTTACTTAAACACAGGCTCTACAACCCTGAAGACAGAAAAATATTGCTGTAACTTCATCTACACATAACAAAATGGTGTTGCTTTTTTATGCTGTGTGGTATTTCTTTCAACAAAATGTTTTCGAGGAAAGCTAAAATAGTTGGTGGGTTGCTGTACACAATTTGCATCACCCTTTGAGAATAAACTCAGTGAAATTTACTTTGACACAGACTCAAGAGCTAGGGCAGGCAACAGAGATGTAATCTCAGAAACTGATTATATTTTGGATTATCTTCTTTCCTTGTAGATTTCAAATTGTAAATTGGAGTCTGGTCTAAGATAGGATATAAATTGAATTAATCTTCACATAATTATCATATAGATGTGGCAGAATGACTGGAGAAATAAGGGCTATGTTTAATATCGCATTTGTCCTCTCTACATTGTTAAATATTTAAAAATGAGACTAACCCCCTGGTTAAGGGAGGTAATCTATGCCTCCTTCTCCTTGTCTAGTAACAGTAGTAAGACCTCATCCTTTCCTTCATCTGTATACTGCATACATTTAGTTGCTATAGTCCAACAATATAACAACAAACTGTTCATAATGGGAGCTCTACATACAACTCATTGAAGCAGATATAGTTAAATTATAGCTCAAGTATGTTGTAATATTTTATATTCTCTGATGCTTTCTATTCAATAAAGTGTATGAACTTGAAAAATGACCCTGACAGCTGCCATAATTGTGAGCTTTTTCTAAAAGTACTGACATCCTTCTGAATATATGATTTAGAGATCAAATAATGTTTTATTATCATAATTAGTTTTCTGTATGATTTATTATGAATTTAAAATATATGTTAAATGGTTATAATTTTACAAACAGCACCAATCACTATTTATTTTATTTTATTTTATTTTCATTGGCAACAATTCCGGGTAGGTTTGAATTGTAAAGGTATTGGTGGGTTATTTCTACATATGATGAATCATTGGGTCTCATGATTAACTTTTTCTTTGTATTTATTACATATATTGACCTTAAATCACATATTTTTTTCAGTATGACATGCAGTGCAACATTTGTTCTACATTTGTGTAATAAATCTTATTTGTTCTTGAGAATCAGATAATTGAATCAAGTAAAGCAGGAGAAGTCAAATAAGCATATGAGATTGTGTCTTAGATTTCCAGATTTATGAAGTAGAAAGATGTTATAAACACAATTTATTTTCTTCTTTCTTTTGTTTCTGTCAGGGTGAACTGCTTAAAATGAGACAACAGGCTATAGAGACAAAGCATTTTATTGAAAAACAAGAGGAAGAAGAAAGAAAGCTGTTGAAAATTATTTCTGAAGCGGATGCAGAAAGATTAAGACAAAAGAAAGAATTAGATCAAGTAGGTTACAACAACAACAAAAAACTGTCCAATGTCCAATGTAACTTAGATGGGGAGTATTGCATTAACCCATTGAATTAAATCTTTGGGAAGTATAAATAACACACTAATTGAAACTCTAGCTCTCTGAACAAACAACAATTGGCAATGCATTCCCAATAGTGTATTGATAATACATAATATTTTGAAGCTGTATGTTTTTTGCCAATGAAGTTGTTTTATTATGAATAGTAAAATTATGTCTTGGCTGCTATTATTTGCAGGTTATTAGTGAAAGGGACATTCTGGGGAGCCAATTAGTTCGTCGTAATGATGAATTGGCTCTTCTGTATGAGAAGATAAAAATTCAGCAATCAATTCTCAACAAGGGAGAAATGCAGTATCGACAAAGAATAGAAGACATCCGATTACTTAAGTTGGAGATAAAAAAACTTCGACGGGAAAAGGCGATACTTGGCAAGAGTGTGGCTAATGTGGAAGAATTAAGGTAGAAAAAGTGTGTACTTACCTGGCATAATGCGTGGGATTGTTTCTTTTCAGTATGTTAGAAAAGGATTTGCTTTGGGTGACTTCATATAATATAAGTTTTAATTAAAACAAATCAGTCAGTAATGTACAGAATATGGAAGATGACCTTGGTGGAGATATAAAGAATCTGTTGTTTAGGCAAAAGGGCTTAATTATTTTTTAAGGCCAGATTATCCAGGTAACCTTTGGAAGCAGCTCAGACAGACACCTCTCTAACAGTGGTGGGATTCAATTTTTTTACTACCGGTTCTGTGGGCATGGCTTGGTGGGCATGGCAGGGGAAGGATACTGTAAAATCTCCAGTCAGAGGTGGTATTTGCTGGTTCTCTGAACTACTCAAAATTTCCGCTACCGGTTCTCCAAAACTGGTCAGAACCTGCTGAATACCATCTCTGCTGTCTAATTCATTGAAGTATAAGAAATATGAGGAGGTTCAGTAAATCAGAGTTGCAAGATTCTGTTGTTATAGCTGATACAATAAAAGTAGTTTAATCTTCCATAGAGTTATTTTCATGGTCTGGTCTACTTAGCAGGCTTGATAACTAGTCATGAAAAAGCAATAATGATTTAAGAGAAAATTTTTGATAGCAAACTATACTAATTTCAAATATTACCTTTTGTTTATATATCTGGAAAATAAACTTGATAAACAGAAACAGGAAGGTATTACAATTCGGTGAATTATTTAGAACAGGGTCCTCAACCCCAGGCTGCGGCCCATTTCTGGACCTTAGGCCATTCAGAACTGGGTTGTGGAAGTGGCGGGCCAGTTGCGTACACATGTCCACTTGCACTCACAAAAGCCAGGGTTAGGGGAGAATAGCAAGTAAAGCACCCCCTGGAAGATAATTGGTAGTAACAAAAACTACCAAGCCACCATGCAAAGTAGAAAGTGTGATTAAGGAAGATCAAGAAAGAAAGTTTGAGGTCTACCCTATAAGCATAGCTATTTTACTACAAGATCCTCAGTAATATCTGCAGATTTCGACATGTTTTGTTTTACTGTTTTGTATTTCACTTGTTTTTGAAATCAGAGTGACAATATCCCACTGCTTAATTTAGAAAATCTATGTATATATAACAAAATAACAGAATTGCAGATTTGGAAAGAACCTTGGAGGAGTTTTATTACTACTACACCCTATATTCAGATTCTCTACTTTTCTCTTGAGAGAAGATGTGGTAAATTTTATTTATATAATGACAAGAAACAAATAGGGGATCTGAAAATACACTAATCAAATTCATTTATAATAATTGGTAAAATTATTTTATTTCAATAATTGAAATTTCTACAAAATATATCAGACCCAATATATCAGGATCAGTAAAAATATGTCAGAAAGCATGAGTGTTAATGATGGTTGTACAAATATATTTTAGCAGAGGAGGGAGCTTGTTTAAGTTTATAAATATGAGCTCATTAGCTGAGTTCATGATATGTACATTGAATCTGTTCTGAAGGCAGGAAGTTTATCATATGCAGAAGGAGTTATTGAAGGAACGGACACGCTGTAGAGCCTTGGAAGAAGAGCTGGAAAATCCAATGAATGTTCACAGATGGAGAAAATTAGAGGTATAATTAAATCCAAAATTTCCTTGAATTGATAACTGGTTAAAGAATAGAAAAGAAGAATATAAGATATTTTAAAAATGGATCTTCCAATAGTCTGTTCTGAGCCTGGGTATTTTTCTGTTCAAGCTCTAAATATATTCCATATGAAGACTTCACAATCGCTTTTTGTGGAAGCAATTTAGACCTGATAGGCCAAGTTAGTAACCGAAGAAGTAAAAATTTCATGTGAGCTGTCATCAACTATCTATACAAACTTGTCTTTTCTGCCCAGTCTTTCTTATGGCAAGTCATAAATAACACAATAAAGTTTCATTATTTATTCTTTAACAAGTTTTATTATATTGGTGTGGAAAATACCTACACCAATATTATTATACAGGAAGTTGTAGAAATTGTAACTAACCAGGGAAAATATTCCTCTTGTATAGGCCAGTGATCCAAGTACTTATGAGTTAATACAGAAGATACATGCACTTCAGAAACGACTTATCAATAAGACCGAAGAAGTTGTTGAAAAAGAATTACTTCTCCAGGTACATTTGACATTGAATGCGTCCAATATGCCCTTTGGTATTGCTTGTGATTCTATTCCAGATTATAGAAGGCAATTTTTTCCAGTAAATGAACTAATGGTTTGTATATATTTGTATTATTTATTAACTGTATCAACATACTATAACTAATAGCCTTTTTTCAGTAATTTTATTGAGGATTATATTAAACAAGTAAAACTAATACAATAATGTGTTCATCTCCAGCAAGTGTAGTCAACATCAATAACTTATCACCATCTCTTAAAAATCAACCAAATATTTCTTCATTTCAAACCTCAATTTTCTATAAGTCCATCTCTAAATCTTCAGCGTATCTTAATAATTGTCAAAAGTCCAGCAAGGATTATAAAAATAATCACTTAGTATTATATCTCCATTTTCATTTACAAAATTTCCCCAAATCCCTTTTTCAAATAGTAAAAGTTCATACCTCTGTATATTGCTTAGAGAGTGCTGTAAAGTAGTGGTATATAAGTCTAAGTGCTATTGGTAAGTGCTGTTCTCAAACGAAGAAAAGTGCATTGTTGATTTTATCTTGGTATGACCTGTTTCTTGCTTTTATCATCACCATCTTGTAGATCATTTGGGGAATTTACTTTGGTGTTTTGAATAGTTCTATTGCTTGTTTATTCAGGCTCTGAGTAAGAGATGAAAACTGAACATTATATTTCTTGCTATATCTCTGTGATGACTCATTATTACTGTTCTTCAGTGCATCTTTTTACTTTAATCAATAACATGAAATTTGTTTCTTTTATCAGGAAGCCAGTGATGGAATATAGTTTTGTCTCATATATCCATTCTCAAATTAAAAAACTACCTGAATATTTGTGTTAACAGATTATATTGTTGGTGAAACATTTCAGTGATTGCCTAACTAGATTTTTTTGTTTATTTCATTAGACAAAGACTTAGGATGTTAAAGGAGAGTAATCCAAAATGTTTTTTTCTGTAATTACAATCAGTAAATGAACCTGAATGCATTTAAATGCATTATAGAACTATAAATGATCAGAGAGGCAGTTGCAACATGTTAAATAGTGCAAAACCATTAAAACCACAGATCACTTCCAATGATTAAAAAGAGGTTTGATTTTAGGAACAAGAAAACCGGAGGTCTCTGCCCTATACAGGCATTTTAAAAATCACATTCTGATTTTCAGAAATGTGTAATGGAATAGCAAATGCAGATATGCCGTGCAAAACAGAACAGAGTGTAACATTTTAAGGCATATAGGAGAACTATAAAAATAGTTCAGAAAAATAATTAAGCTTTCTCTCAGGATTTCAAATCTGAGTACATATAGAATGCTGAGAAATTGTCATTCCAGTTCTAATTTTCCATTTGTCTTTTCTTTATACTTTGTGAATTTTTCAGTTTTTGGACTTTAATAGGGCTGTCTTATATATATACCCTAACAAGCCCATTGTCAAGCCCGAAATTGACATAAGTGTAGCTAACTAATATTGTAGGGTAATTCCGGGTTGGTTCAGATCTGGAATTACTATGGACTTTGCCAATTTGATGCTTTCCTAAATAAAAGAAATCTTTTTGAAGATGGACTTTGTTATTTTTCTTTTAACATGGAATTCATTACTTGGAAACCTGACACCCATTGAGTTTAATGGCACCCCAATGAATGAGTGGGGTGCCATTAAACTGCCATTTTATATACATTTTTTTTTACTAGAAAGCCCCACTGAACTCACTGAGATTTAATTCTGAGAATTCATAATAATGCATTGTAGGAAACAAAAAGGATATTATTAATGCATCCATAAATGTTATTCATTAAATCAGTGGTGGGATTCCAATTTTTTACTACCGGTTCTGTGGGCGTGGCTCGGTGGGAGTGGCAGGAAAAAGATACTGTAAAATCTCCAGTCAGAGATGGTATTTGCCACTTCTCCGAACTACTCAAAATTTCCGCTACCAGTTCTCCAGAACTGATCAGAACCTGCTGAATACATAATGGTTACATAATGAGACAGTGTTCGTAAATCTATTTTGTTTGCAAGTTCAACAAACAAGCAAGATTTTGCTGTGAGGCTGTTAGTGTGCTCTGCCTGTTTGCAACTCCAGCCTAAAGGGTTCCAGGGACAGGAGGGTTTTCTTTTGTGGCACGTGAGGTGCAAGGGAGGCTGGCCCTTTCCTGCCTTCTCCCAACTTTTGGGTGTGGATAGGTTTGTTCATATTGGCAAAAGTTTGCAATTTGAAAGTTTGTTAACAGAATAATGTCTATATTTGCTTTTCAAAACCAACATCTGCTTCTTTTCCGTTGTGGGACAGGCAATTTCCCAAAATGTTCCTGATATTTGGAAGAGTTTTTGATATAATTAAAAATAAACTAACTCTTTCTGATCTGCAGAGTAATTACAGTAAAACAACAGAATAATAAAACACCCAACAGAGTAATTAAAGCAACCCGATTCTGGTAATTCTTAACATTCAAGCTGGGATTTGTGATTTGCAGGTTCTGAAATATAGTCATTTTTTTCTACAGTTATAAAACTAAAAATGTAACAAAAATCTTACAGTCAAGAGACTCATGATGCCATTACATTGCTTATGCGTTTTTCATGAATGACAATCTCCTCAAACATCAAATTGAAATAAAGGCTACTGTTGCTTACACTGATGTTAAATACTTGGAAATCTGATTACTGACTATTGTAGATGATATTGTTGAATCCATTAGGATTTTATCCCATAAATAATAAATAAAATATTCTTATGACAGTAGTTGCTGTTAAAATAGTACATAGGAACTTATTGTACCCCAGACGTTTCTGCCATATTGAAATGTCTTTCAATATTAGTAGCTTGGGTTGGTAGTTACGTTGTTGGTTTGAGCTCTGACCTTGGCAACAGCAACACCAGCACTAATTTACATCACACAGAAAATACTTAACACCAAGGACTATGACTCAGCATCTACAGCCAGCCAATCACACAACGCAAAATCAGATCAGGATTCAGAAATATATTTAAAGGCTAGTGCTCCCCCAGACAAGCACAATCCAAAGTGCAATGAAGATGTCTCCTTGAATGGGGATGAAATGTTTGCAACCAATTCGCCAAGCTGGGAGCTCAAACCAACAACATTTCTGCCATATTTTATGAATAATTTGATTAAAGCCCTTGTGCCTATAGATAGATAACATATTACTACCTTTAGCTATGATTCCAACTTGACTTTCTCTCTCAGGAATTGTACTGTGATTATAGGGAAAATTAGAATTAGAATTAGAAGAACTTTATTGTCATTGTAAACGAAACTGTGGATGCACCCCAGCAACTGTTCGCAATACAATAAAATCAAAGCACTTAAAAATGAAGATAAGAAAAATAGAGTACCCACATCTCCATTTGCAATTTGAGAGTACAATATCTACGAATATCCCTTCTTGATAATTTATATTATTCCCTAAGATTTTCTGCTATGGGTAAAGGTGATATATGAAAATAAATGCTTTCCTATATACTTTTGTAAATGCTATTGATTTGCTATAGGAAAATCTGACATTCCCTCAAATATATACATTTTAATACCTCTTTCATTGTGGCTGGGTCAGTTAAACTTACAAAACCTAGGATACTTGGATAAAAGTGAAATTATTTTACCAGCGTGGCACCTTTATTATTTTAGAATACTTTAAAATAGACTGCCATGCCCCAAACCAAGAATGACACATGGTGATTCTTCTGAGCTGACTTCCATACCTATACACAAAATCTTGCCCAATTGAGTACTTTACTACCTGCATCTACACCATATTCCATGAACTATTAGGGAGGGGCTATTTCCCCCCTTTTTCTCTGACACCTAACATCTGGACTGAGTTGCTTCTTACTCCTTTGGATACATTCACCACCTTATGATATTCCGTCACTGCTATAACTTCATTAGAGTTTGTTCAAATATCTGTGGTAGCTTTCTGAGCACTGGGAAGTTCAGTGAATAAAGAATAAATATAGATCTCATCCAGTACACTTTAGCATTTGGAGGATACGTTTAGATATAATGCTAAGTAGATTTGATATTCATAAGAAAAATTACAATAATAGTTAATTATCAGTTTATTTGTGCTGCATTCACACAATAAGATGTTGAAAGGATATTTAAATTAAATATAAATAATAAAACATAGCCTTAATATTTATTCATTCCAGTCATCTCTGAATTTCTGTTTAGCATATTTCATACCTACGTGCTGTAGCTCTGTTTACTTTGAGTAATTGCTACCAGCATGGATCACCTGGAAGAACTGTTTGTCCCTCAGGAAAAAGCTTTTAGCACAGGACAAAAGGTTGAGGAAGGAATTAGCAGCTTGTTTCTTTAGTAATTACTATGAAGAACATAAGAGCTACCTTATTTTGCATTTTTAGCAACTAAGCAATTAATATAGTTTAATTTAATAGGTTCAGGGAGAGTTGAAAAATAAATTAGAACCTGCCTGTTTCCTTCTGCATAATCCTGTGATAAGTCATTCATCTTCCTTAATAGCAGACATATGTACATTTATAAAGCTTACACACAAAAGCGCCTAAAAAAAGTAACTGTTTTATACTTTTTATTTAATTGACTGCAGTGCATTAGAGTGCTACGGTGCATAATAAGGATTACTTAGTTTTAATTTATTTAGTTTGGTTTATATGCCACCTATCTCTAGGGGCTCAAAATACCATTCATACCGCTAACTCCTCTGATTTTTCCCCACAACAAGAAAGTTGGATAGATTGGGCTGAGAATGAATGAGTATCATTCTCAGTCAACAGGTAAGCTTCCATGGTTGAAAATAGACTGTAACTGAGTTTCTCTAATGGTAATCTAACACTTTTATTAGTAAACTACACTGTCTCTTTTGTGTGGAAAAAAGCATTTATTCTGAACACTTTTAATTTTGGAAGTTATAAATATTGATGGGAAATGCAACTGTTACGATAAAATAGTCTATAAGGTCCTAAGGAAGCAATGGTATACTAAAATATACATACAGGCACAGGGAGGATAGGAGCAGTTTTCTTTTACTTCCTGTAATATGTATGTTTGATCTAGACTTTTCACTAAGTTTATTGTGTTGGTCTAAGTTACCTTTTACCTAGTAAAATATCCCTGATGATGTCCTGGAAAGACCTGGCAATTTATCTGGTAAGATGGATGGAACTCCCCTATTATTGATGTTCTTTTTGTTTTATTGTTGGATTGGCATTTTGTGATTAATTTATAGTTATTTTGTCCTTTTTAAAAATTGATTCTCAAGGATCTAAGGTCCCTTCATTGAGAAAACTGGCCATTTATTCCAATGACTTTACTTTTTTCCACATTTGCCATCCCATAACTGCTAACTCTATTAAAGAGGTGTTGCTCATGGGGAGGTGAATGTTACATGTAGGCTGGATGCAAAGAAAAACAAAACATCAACCAATATATAGCATTAGGGTCAAAGTATAGTAGACTCTTGGCTAGGGTAAAATACCAACTCACAACAATTAATTTTGACAAGTTTATATACATTAATACAGTTCAATATTATTCCATCAGCACAGCTGGAGGCAAAATTTCTTAGAATCTCATATAAAAATGGCTTTGCCCTTGTAAAGATGGTAATATTGAAACACAAATTCATATTCTATGATACTGTAATTTCTGATCAGATATATACAAAGATACCCCCTAACACCTTTTTCAATTCCATTTCTGAGATAGATTGAAGAATTTTATATGAAATTTTTACTAGCAGATAAGGACTCCTGGCCTTGCAAAGTTTGCTTTTGCAGCTTGTAAAACTCACATAGGGTTAAACAGCAAAATAATGCGAGCATGATTGTATATTTTTTATCTTGTACCCTTTCTTTTTGATGTTCTATCTTGTAGCTCTGTTTTTCAAATTCTTTTAGTAAGTTTTATTTAGTCTGGCTGACTTATAATGAAGAATCTGGTTTGATCAACGAGGTTGGATGAAAACAAGCATATATGTGAAGACATGTTGATAACTATAGAGGATAAAGATGATTTGAATCTCTGTAGGGAATAGGGCACTAACATGAGGTCTATTTTCAGGTCTGGTATTGACGGTTCTTTATAGGCAGCCAAACCTTAGTTCTGACTGTCAATGCAGGATTTTTCTGCTATCTTCTGTCTACATTTTGTTGTCCTTATGATACTTGTTTGATTAGTATTTTATAGGCTACGGGCAGCTCTTTTTATCAACTTGTCAACTGTTGATATAAAAGGGGATAGCATTATAGCAGGAAAGACATGTAAAGGGTATACTTAATTTGCAAAAAATAGTGGCTGCTGAATGGTGGCATGTAAAATATTACTATATGAGAACTAAACATAGGAAATCTATTGTCCTGTTATAATACACATTGTCCTATTATAATACATATAAACATATAAAAGCAGTTACAAGTTACATTTTGAGAGAGTTTTGGTCATGCTTGCAATTGATCTGTAGTAGAGCCAGGATGGAGGTGTGCATCCATCCTTGTGCTTCTTGATCTCACAGCCACTTTTGATGCTATCAACCACAGTATTTTTCTGAACTGATTCCTTAGCTAGGGACTGGGGACACTTTTTCTGTAGTTAGTTCCAGTCAATGCTAATTGGGAAGGAGAGATCATTCTCATGATCTCTTCTTTGGGCAGTGCCCCAGCGTTCTATTCATTCTCCCCTTGTATTTAACATTTACATGAAACTATTGGGTGAGGTCATCTGCCAGTTTGTAGTTCAGTACCATAAGCATGCTGTTCATACCCATTTATCTTTTGGATCCAGGCCAGCCAATTGAGCCTGTCAAGTTTCCGCCCCCGTGCCAGGAGATAGTATAGGTTTAGATCAGGAAGAATTGTCTCAGACTCAATCTTACCAAGACCAAGTAGGTGTGGGTGTTTGGGCCACTGAGATCTTCTTTGTCTTCTACAGGTCTGGGGTATTCCATATCTGACCTTGGATGGAATTGCAATTCCCCTTTCAATTTGGGGTCTCTTTGAATGCATAGTTCCTACTCAACGAGCAAGAGCAGCTGTGGCTAGGGATGCCTTTGCATAGTTGTATCAGTTGTGCCTTTCCTAGATTAGGGGACCTTCAGGCAGTCACTCATGTCATGATAGTCTCACAGCTTGACTACTGCAGTGCAGTCTACATGAGCTTGCCCTTGAAGACCACCAGCTAGTCCATACTTGGTATGCTTATGTAATACCTCTGTTTCATGAGCTGTACTGGTATGTGCAATTGACCTTGGGTGAGGGGAAGAGATGTTGCCTAGGGAACAATCAGACAAGAAAGGGAAGAGCCCAAAGTTACTGAATAGCCAGCCTGTCTTAATTTATCAGGGTGTTAAAAGTGATGGCAAGAGATTTGTTCCTTCAAACCTGCAAAATTCCATTAATGTAGCCTTATATTAATGTAAAATGAGTTCATCTGGCCATTTTTTCTATCTGGTTTGTCTGGGAGGACTGACACCTGGTTACCAGTTGGCTTCCAGATGTGATTCAAGATGCTGATTATTACCTATACATAACATAGAGCCTGTTAGTTGAGGGACCACTTACCTTTCCAGATGATTTGAAATGGCAAAGTTGGCACAATTAAACATATATTAAACCAATACCCTGGAAGTGCAGCTTCTCTGTAACAGCTCCTGCACTCTGGAATGAGGTACTCCCTGAGATCTGGATGGCATCCACTGCTAACTTGTAGGGGCTTGAAAACCTGGGCCTTCTATCAAGCCTTCAGCAAGTTTGAGTTCAGGATGAGTAAGCTTCCTTTGATTCTCTTTTCTATTCTATTTCAGTTACTGAATGGCATCACATTACATTCAAAATACTTGGATAGGGTGGGTATCTCTAATCTTTATATCAATACAGATCCCAACTTGCCGCATACTATGACATTATACACTGCTCAAAAAAAATAAAGAGAACACTTAAACAACACAATGTACCTCCAAGTCAATCACACTTCTGTGAAATCAAACTGTCCACTTAGGTAACAATACTGATTGACAATCAATTTCACATGCTGTTGTGCAAATGGAATAGACAACATGTGGAAAGCATAGGCAGTTAGCAAGACATCCCCAATAAAGGAGTGGTTCTGCAGGTGGTGACCACAGACCACTTCTCAGTTCCTATGCTTTCTGGCTGATGGTTTATCACTTTTGAATGCTGGTGGTGCTTTCACTCTAGTGGTAGTATGAGACGGAGTCTACAACCCACACAAATGGCTCAGGTAGTGCAGCTCATCCAGGATGGCACATCAATGCGAGCTGTGGCAAGAAGGTTTGCTGTGTCTATCAACGTAGTGCCCAGAGCATGGAGGCGCTACCAAGAGACAGGAGATGTGGAGTACATCAGGAGATGTGGAGGAGGCCATTAGGAGGGCAACAACCCAGCATCAGGACCGCTACCTCCGCCTTTGTGCAAGGAGGGACAGGAGGAACACTGCCAGAGCTCTGCAAAATGACCTCCAGCGGGCCACAAATGTGCATGTGGCTGCTCAAACGTTCAGAAACAGACTCCATGAGGGTGGTATGAGGGCCCGACGTCCACAGGTGGAGGTTGTGCTTTCAGCCCAACACCGTGCAGGACGTTTGGTATTTGCCAGAGAACACCAAGATTGGCAAATTCGCCACTGGTGCCCTGTGCTCTTCACAGATGAAAGCAGGTTCACACTGAGCACATGTGACAGATGTGACAGATGTGACAGGGTCTGGAGATGCTGTGGAGAACGTTCTGCTGCCTGCAACATCCTCCAGCATGACCGGTTTGGCAGTGGGTCAGTAATGGTGTGGGGTGGCATTTCTTTAGGGGGCCGCACAACCCTCCATGTGCTCGCCAGAGGTAGCCTGACTATTAGGTACAGAGATGAGATCCTCAGACCCTTTATGAGACCATATGCTCGTGCCGTTGGCCCTGGGTTCCTCCTAATGCAAGACAATGCTAGACCTCATGTGGCTGGAGTGTGTCAGAGTTTCTACAAGACGAAGGCATTGATGCTATGGACTGCTCGTTCCCCAGACCTGAATCCAATTGAGTACATCTGGGACATCATGTCTCGCTCCATCCACCAACACCACATTGCGCCACAGACTGTCCAGTTGTTGGGGGATGCTTTAGTCCAGGTGTGGGAGGAGATCCCTCAGGAGACCACCCGCCACCTCATCAGGAGCATGCCCAGGCGTTGTAGGGAGTTCATACAGGCACGTGGAGGCCACACACACTACTGAGCCTCATTTTGACTTGTTTTAAGGACATTACATCAAAGTTGGATCAGCCTGTAGTGTTTTTTTCCACTTTAATTTTGAGTGTAACTCCAAATCCAGACCTCCATGGGTTGCTAAATTTGATTTCCATAGATAATTTTAGTGTGATTTTGTTGTCAGCACATTCAACTATGTAATGAACAAAGTATTTAATAAGAATATTTCATTCATTCAGGTCTAGGATGTCTTATTTTTGTGTTCCCTTTATTTTTTTGAGCAGTGTAGTTTTATGGCATTATTGACCATCCCAATAAATATATGCTTCAAAACAAGCAATTGTAATTCTACTGAAGTTGTATTAATAAAGAAATAAAATCTTAGTTCTGCAAAACTTTATTGACAAATGTAATAGGAGATGCTGTCAGAAAGATTAAGCATCAAATGACTCCCTGCTGTAAATCTCTTTCCAATTCGGACGCTGATAAAGGTGCCCTGTGGTAATTGCAGCCCTGGGATCTGATCAATGGCAGAGTTATATGGCTGATGTTTTAAGGTGTTTATTCCTGCTTGAGGAAAAACACTTCATAGCATCCTTCCCTCAAATTACACCCTGCCCAGATCTCAATACAGAGATAAGTGCAACGGTGTTTAAATAAATAGTTCTTTCTCTCCCACATTCCACTCCAGTTTAACAGCAAATCTTGACACTGGAAAGTAGCAATGCTTATTTTCTTTTATGCTCAATTCCTTCCCTTATCAAAATAAACTTTGCCACTAGAGAGCAGCAGAACTCCATGCATTCACTTGAATAGTACTTATTCCTTGAGACAAATTTATGATAAGATAATGGACACTGTGAACTCCATCCCTAAGGTTACTAAGAAAAATATGACTTTTGCTGTGTAGAAATTGCCGTTTTCCTTTTCATCCTTTACCTGGAAAGGCAAAAGGGAGGTTCTTTGGGTAATGGTTGCTTTTAATAATGGTTATTTATCAGTGGTTTCTATTTAAATGGTAGTAATGTTTTTGATGCTATATGATAGGAACAAGTAAAATCGTAGTCCATGAGGTTACCTGAAAGCCCAGGATTCAGCTTAGTTAAGATAGTTTGGCTTTGATTCTTGCAGTCAATGTGTAAAGAAATAGTGTAAACCAGAGTGTCAAACTCACATCATCATGGCAGTGTAATGTGACGTATCGGGACTTTTCCCCCTTCGCTAAACTGGGTATGGGCATGGCCAGCACATGACACATCCAGCCCATGGGCTGGGAGTTTGACAGCCTGATGTAAACCAAAGAAGCATTTCCATTGTCTCATACTAACATTACCTAATGAACTCCAGAGCATTTGTTTCCCTTTTGACGTATGTTTCCCTCATCTCTTCTGGGTCCTTGTTGTAAAATACCATGCCATCACACTATTTTTACATGGTGTCCCTCAGAAAGGCAAGCTCTGGTTCCTTTCAATTGCATGAGTTGTTCCTCTATCACTTTAATCCATTTTGAATATTCTTTATTGCTTGTGCTATAAAATACTCTCCAGCAATGCTGAGCATATGTAGATTCAAACCAGCCATCTATTCAGCTGGATTAACTTTAGTATAGTAGATTGCTTCATCTTTGCCAATTCATTCAAAGTCTCTTTCCCAAGGCTCTCGTGGTGCTTCAGTGCCACCATGATTCAGGTTAAATGTGTGATAACCCAGAAATTATGGTGCATTATACTATTGAGCACTTTTGCTGACATGGCTCTTTATAGTCCCTAAACATAATTTCAGCTATAAATCCTGGAAAATCATTAAGTAAGGGCTTTGTTATAGCAGGAACTGTATAGCTCATTTAGCAGCTGCCACTGTCATCAGATTGATAATAAATCCCACCTGGGTTCTATCATCCACAAAATCTTCTACCTGGGGTTAAATTTATAAGGTACTTGAATCAGAAATACTGCAAATGTGCTGGCTTTCCCCCACACTTTTCAGGAGATGGTATTGCTGATTTTTGACAGCAACAAAGTCACACGGATGCTGTATGACGAATACCCTGCCTCAGATGGGTCAAAGACCTACAAAGCTGTTGTTAACTGGAACAGTTTATCCAACAGCACTTGGTTTTTTAGCAGCAGTGGTTCCATCTGCATAGCGGACATGTCTAGAGGTGAACACGTGCCAAAATCAGCAAGTGAAAATCTCAGACGAAGCATCATGTCTTGTGTCTGGAGGCTGTGGGGGCTTGAAAGAGGAACAACAGGCTTCAGCTCAACTCTGACAAACTGTGTGGCTTTAGGTTTTGGGGTCACCTGGATCTTGGGGTTTACTTTATTTAGCTCTTGATGGGATGGAACTGCCTCAGATGACCCCGTTTGCAGTTTGGGAGTTCTTCTGGATTCAGAAGTCCTATTAGATAAACAAAGTAGCAATTGTGTGAAGGCCTTCCCACAACTTCAGGTTATATGCCATTGTGCCCATTCTGGGATCAGGATATCTTATTTTAGTCGCCTCCTGCATGGACTACTGTAATGTAGATTGGCCCACTTCTCAGTATTCTATTTTTACAAAATATATTTTATGATTTTATGTACAGTTCTGAGTTTCTATGCCCTACTAAAGTTTTAACTGAATCTGCACCTCCTGATAAACCATCCTGATAAGCAATTTAAGAAATGGATTGTACTTTATCAACCAGAATGGCTAACTTCATCCAACATGTTTACTATGTTCCATAAGCCCTATAACATTTATTGGTAGAAATAGTTGGGAAATATAGAATTTTTCTTAATGGAACTTTCCTGCATAATTTTCTCTGACTTTGGGCAGAGAGGAAAAGAGGAAGGAAATTCCTGTAATCTCCCCCGCACTACATTGTTAATGTAAGCTGTTTTTCATTGTGCACCTACAGAATTGCAAAAATCTATACAATATTTATTTGTAAGCCTGCATTAAAAATGCATAGCTGCGTAGTTGCATGTGTATTTACCAGGTTAATAAAAATAAATCTAAAATGGAATATGCTACCCTACTTTTTTTGAAGTGCGTAGCTTTCAGTGGCTTGTGCTGACATTATAAAAACAAATGCATTAGAAATAACCACCCTTTGTTACACAAAAGCAACATTATGCACTAGAGCGAGACACTTGATCATATTACAGATATAGCAGATACGGTACCTAATTCATTACTGTGTACTCATCAAACAATAATTGAGTT
Source organism: Notechis scutatus (assembly GCF_049901735.1). NCBI lineage: Eukaryota > Metazoa > Chordata > Lepidosauria > Squamata > Elapidae > Notechis > Notechis scutatus. Next base: position 120,245,416 of record NC_142012.1, on the reverse strand, counting down.
TGGAAAGTATAACTACAGTGGTGTCTCAAAGCTCTGAGGCAATTTTGCTTATGTTTCTAATTTCTTAAATTTCCCAGTATCAGGGTTTTTGTTTTTCATTTTTTGCCACCAAGGGTGCATAGTTAGTACTAGAGGCACTTCACTTGGTTGTTTGGAACATGTGTTTATTTTTATAGTATTATTAAATTACACTAGTGAACAGTAACTAACAAAATAATTTTGTAAGGATAGTTAGGTAATTGTCCCAGTAAATTGAACTATATAGCTTTGTCTTGAAAACTTGTGATTGTCATTTGGAATCTTCCTTGTCAGCTTCTCCAGAAAGTCAATGGCCAAATGTGCACCTTTGTGCATCTACCCTGACTTGGCGCTTTTTGTGCATCCGTGCACTCCTACACACTCTTCCTGTCCTGTATCAGACCCCAGCACAACCTTCCCAACTCATACAGCACTTCTTGCACACCTCTACACATCCCTGTGCATTCTTCCTGACCTGTGCTACACCCCCATGCACCCTTCCTGATTTGTGCCACATCCTGTGCACGCTCCCCAAACTGCACACTTCTCATGAACCCTCTGAACACCCTCCCAAGCCTTCTCCTCACCTTGTCCCTCTCCCCACTTACCTGCCTGTTGGCCTGGAATTTCCAACTTCCTGATAGCTTTCCCACAGACTTCAGTTGTGGGAAGCTGACAGGAAATTGGGTCATCTTCCATGGGACCATGGGACTCAGTTTACAATGGGACCGCAGGGGTTGGTGTCATTAATTGATGGCATGCTTTACAACTGCATTACTTAGCAATGGAAATCCAAGTCCCAATTATCATAAGTCAAGGACTATTTGTATTGTGTCTTTAGCATTCAGTATTAACTAGATATTGTCTCTGAATACTGACCATTGTGTATATGTATGAAATTCTCACTTAATAAAGTATCTATATATTAGGATAGATCCTAGCTGAAACTTTATTGAAAGAAATGATAAATGCCATGTGACTCAACATGATTTTTTTCTATTTTATTATTAATGGCTTTGCAGTTAGGAAATGTATGGAAAGAAATTGTGTATAGATGCTTTATTAATCAAAATAATAGCTAATAAACACATTAGTTAACATGTTAGTTTTAAATGCCCTAATATCTATGAGGGCTGTGTAGTAATTGTAAAAATAATAAAAGGCAACAAAAACTCTAATTCTTGAACATTTCCCTTATACCCTGATGTAAAAAAATATAGAGATTTACAGTATTTGTTTTAGGAAGAAATAAAGGTAGTTTATTCAAGAAAAAGAGTTTGACTGAATGAGCCATTGTAACATCTCACTCATTTCCTAGTTTCAACAGAAGAGATTATATGTAGCTCAGGTTGAACTGTGGATTCTCTTTAAGCTATGCAAATGTTTAATTATCCAAGTAGGTAACATTATCTGGGCCAGCGCTGATAATGTTACCTAGTTGAGTAGTGAAATGTCTGCAAGCTAAAATCATGGAGCACCAAGGACTCTACCAATTCCTAGTCATTCAAATTATCTATTCTCAAGATTTAAATAGAGCTCAGCATAACCATAGTACAGAAAGGTGACTGTGTAAATTGACAGAACAGAATAAGAGTGAGCAAAGAATATTTATTTGTTAAAGGCTACTATTTACAGAAAGACTCACAGAGAAGTATTTTGATCTAGTCCTATACATAAGCTGCATATTGTAAGATGGGTTTCTTCCAGTCCTTCAGCATAAAAACGGCTTGTATTTTGTCCTGCTTGCAGTGAATGTTCCTTTATAAAATTGAATTGGTGAATATGACAAGCATATTTTTCATGTTATGTGCCAATTAAGAGCCTCATTTAACTGACCTGCTGAATTCATGAAGACCATGGGCATTGGAGAAAGAATCAATGAAAATTTTGAGTATGCCATTATTGTGGTTAGCTGGCAGCAGGTGCAGATGGCTGAGGAGAGCGATGACTCTGATGAGGGACCAGGACCATCAGGGAGTGGACTGCTGCCTTCAGAGATTGTGGGTGCTGGCAGCAGTGACGAGGAGGTTCCTGAGGAGCCTGTTCCAAGTGCACGTGCACGAAGGATCACTTGGAGGAAAGAACAATTACAGCAGCACGGGTGACTCGGGAGTAAGGCTGAAAGGTAATGGCCCCGCCCTCGAGAGCATAAAAGCCAGGTTTGGAAAAGTGTTCTTTGCAGACAGCAAAAAGCTCTTAAACTCAACTGGTGGACATCTTAGTTCGTGAATCTTGTAAATTAATTCTTATCTCTGGGTTTTTGGCAGCCTTAACAAACAACTTGGCAAGGTTCTTTCTTGTTGGAGATAATTGTTGGAAAGCAGCCTTTTATCTGTAAAGGAACAGCATTCGTAATTAAACCTTGAAAGGTGGGGCCTTTGTCTGTGTTTGTTTTCTGGGAACCCGGTTGGGTCAGAATAGCCATCTCCATTTCCATCTTTGCATATTTAGCACTAAGATGTAAGTCATAAGACAGCAGCAACAAGTTTAGAACTGTTTTCTGTGCTATTGAATGGAATAGCTTTTATTTATGTGCTTGTTTTCTTCCCAAGCCATTCTTTCAACTAAAACAAGACAAGGGGAGCATTAAAATCTGTTTGGAAAGATGAGAAAATGCATAAGGATTCTGGTCCTTAAGCATTTATTATCTTAACAAATAGTTTAGGGTTTGGGAAATACAAAGGAAAATACAGAATGCATGTCAGAGTTTTAAGAAATGATGGCCCATTGGCCCAAATATAGATACATAGGCATATGTACGCATGAGTTATATTGACCTCTTTCTTATATGATTCCATTTTTGGATTCTGTTTGTTAAATAATGGTAAAACAAATAAATATACCTGTTGCCTAATAGAAGTACCATATTTTTGGTGTATAAGATGCACCCCCCCCCCAAAAAAAAGTGGGTGGAAATGTCTCTGCATCTTATACAGCAAATGTTGCAAAAACCCTGCCTACTTGCTGGCCCCCACCCTTCGGTCTCTGCCTCCCAGCAATTTGCCTCCTTGCAGCAAACAGCCTGGTCAGCTTCAGCACAGCCTGACTGGCACAAGCAGCTGATTGTCAGTTGGATCTGCCTCCCGATGATCACCTATTTCAGGCTGCAGGGACCGCTATCGCCTATTGCCACCTCTGTGTGCCCCATTTTCAGTCTCTGCATCCCATTTTTGGCCTCTGCACACCCTGCTTTTGGTCTCTGCGCACCCCGTTTTCGGCCTGTTCCAATCCCCGCTGCCTGGAATGGGCTGAAAATGGGGTGCACGGAGGCCAAAAATGGGATGCAAAGGCCAAAAATGCGGCATGTGGAGGTGGCAATAGGCGATGGCGATCCCTGCAGCCTGAAACAGCTGGTATCGGGAGGCAGATCCAACCAACAATCAGATGCTTGTGCTAAATCAGATTGTGCAGAAGCTAACCAGGTTGTTTGCTGTTTGGTGCAAGGAGGCAAATTGCTGGGAGGCAGAGGCAGAGACAGATTTTTTTTCTTGTTTTCCTCCACAAAAGCTAGGTGCGTCATATATTTTGGAGCGTCTTATAGTCAGAAAAATACAGTAGTCATGACATCCACGAGTAGCTCTATAGAGAGCTGTGTGTCATGAAGAAAGTAAAATCATTGCTCTCTATTTCATATAAATAGAAAGGGAAAAGAATAGACCTTGTTGTAATAATATGATACTATGTAAAGGACTATCATTTGTAAAACCAAACATCCCCCCAAACAAACAGAAAAACCTCTAAAAACTGTCTATTCACCATCACTATAATGCATACTGTATTAAAAACATCTGAAGGTGTAATTATACCATAATAGTATTTTTGCAATCAGATGTTTCACCCAATATTTCTGATTATGGTTGGATGCTGCTGTATCTGCTGGAGTGGAATAGAAACGGATAAATCCTAAGCAATGTAGATAATTTCTAGAAATGCTATCTTAAAATGCAGCCAAGACTGTTTTGATTCATGATCTTCTTACATCCAAAGTGAGCATGGAGTGAAATTGTAAGAATTGTCCCATGTAAAATGTCTGGCTATTGAAGTTAATAATAGAAAATAAAATACAGGCTGAATAGTCAAGACCTTGTTGATGATCCAAACTCTGTCAAGGATCTTGGAGTACTCATCTCTAATGATCTAAGTGCTAGAGCCCACTGTAACTACATAGCCAAAAAGGCGTTAAGAGTTGTTAACCTAATCTTATGTAGCTTTTTCTCTGGTAATATTACACTAATAACTAGAGAATACAAAACATTTGCTAGACCAATACTCGAATACAGCTCATCAGTCTGGAACCCACATTACGTATCTGATATTAACACAGTTGAGAAAGTCCAGAAATATTTCACAAGAAGAGTTCTCCACTCCTCTACTCATTGCAGAATACCTTATGCCACCAGACTCAAAATTCTAGACCTAGAAAACCTAGAACTATGCCGCCTTCGGTCCGATCTAAGTATAGTGTATAAAATCATACATTGCAATGTCTTACCTGTCAATGAATATTTCAGCTTCAACCATAACAACACAAGAGCAAACAATAGATACAAACTCAAGGTTAATCGCACCAAACTTCATTGCAGGAAATACAACTTCAGCAACAGAGTGGTCAATGTCTGGAATACTCTACCTGACTCTGTGGTTTCTTCCCCAAACTCCAAAAACTTTAACCTTAGACTGTCTACTATTGACCTCACCCCTTTCCTAAGAGGTCTGTAGGGGGCGTGCATAAGCGCACCAACGTGCCTACCGTTCCTGTCCTATTGTTTCTTTTATTTTTTATTTTTCTTATATATATCCATGTATTCATAACTATGTTTTTACTTATACCTATTATCTTGTAAGCAATTGACAAAAATAAATAAATAAAATAAATAATTTTTTAAAAAACAACTAGGTACTTTGAAACAGAATGGTTTGCATAATCTCAGAGACTGAGAGAAAGAGTTAGGATTTTTTGTCAGTTTTTGTGTAGATTCTCTAAGCAAGTTGTAGCAATGCCTTAGCTAAAACAAAACATGTTGCCATAAATTTGATATTTAATTAAAAGATTACTGGGTCATAAAAACGGAGTTTTTATGTTATATATTTATTATAAATATACAATAATATAACAGTTAAGCACATCTCACCAGCAGACTTGTCCAATATATATGATGTATGTAATCAAAACCACCTATATTGTGTTATACCTAATATCCTTATCTACTAAACATAGTTTATTTCTTTTACATCATTTCTCATACATTCTTGTATTACATTGTAAATGTTAGACTGCACTAGAAAAGCAGGACTCTGGTTTTAAAACAGCCTTCCACAAGAGTGCTGGAGTATTGCTTTCTGAGTTGAAATAGATTCATCCATAGTACTGCAGTAAATATTCTTAAATTATAGCTAAAAGTTGTCATTGCTTGCTGATATGTGCCATTTTGCAGCTCAAAACATTTACTGTTGCTCAACCTACAAGAAAAATGTTGTGTTCATTTCAGAGACAAGTTCTTGTTCAGATTTAAGTGAAGAAGAATGTTTTTCCATCATGAAAGTGATTCAGTCACCACTAAAATTTACAAGGGTGCAACAATGTTAATTGATAAGAAATATATCCATATAAAATAAAACTAATAATGCTTTTTAATTTAACTTTTATTAAATACATTACAGCAGTGGACACATATGTAGTTGTAGATGTAGATACAGATACAGAAACATACATATGCATGTACATGTATGTGTATTGTACCAGAGGTGGTATTCAGCAGGTTCTACCAGTTGGTAGTGGAAATTTTGAGTAGTTCGGAGAACCAGTAGCGGAAATTTTAAGTAGTTCAGAATACCTCCTCTGACTGGTCCTGCTCCCCTTCTGTTCTCTGCCTCCCGAGTCCCAGCTGATTCTTTTGTTGCCCTGCACAGGAGAACTGGAAAGCAGATTAGTGGCGTGGGGAGAGAATGGGGATTTTACAGTATCCTTCTCCTGGAGTGGGGTGGAAATTGAGATTTTACAGAATCCCCCTGCCATGCCCACCAAGTCAAGTCCACCAAGCCATGCCCACAGAACCAGTAGTAAAAAATGTTGAATCCCACCACTGTACTGTACGTATTCATGTATGCATGTGTTCTATATCTTTGTGGGGTATATGCCAGTGAACAAATGAATGAAGGAGTATAGAGAAGAAAGATAATAAAAGTGTACAATTCATGAAGAAACAAATGTGTTTAAAATAAGAACAGCATTAGTGGAAAACAGTAGAAATGGAATAGTTTACTACAAAGATATTCTTGTTTCTTTCTAGCCTCCAGCCTTTTTTTAACTATTACTTAAATGAAGTTTAGAGGAGTTTAAGAATTTCTGCTACTGCCTGCCCATATAATTTATATAAATAATATTCAGGATTCTTTTTTAGAAAAATCCCAGCAGACTGATTTTGTTTTTCCTCAGGGTGCTTGAAATATTCTGTGGATTTGCTTCTGTATTAGATCATGAAAATATATTTCTGCATCTGTTATTCAATTTATTCTAATATTTTTTATTCCTCCTTGTTCAGGATGTAAACTAGTTACAAACTTCTCAACCCATTTTGTAAATTTCTTTTGTACATTGTTAAAATCTCTGTTTATGCAGCATGCACTAAAATATACATTCTTTTTATTGAGAACATTTTTTTTCAGTTTAGTGTTCCTAAACATTTTCGGGCCTCAATATATGAAAATAATATATTGTTTCTCCTTCTCTATATGCTGAAACATTTAAGAATGCTTTTCTAGGGTTTATAGTGTCTTTGAGAAAAATCAGTTAATTAAAAAAATACAGATAATCGTCCATTTACAAGCACAACTGAAATTTCATTCTACATGGTCATCATTCTTAATTCATTCTCCTTAATAGGCAGTTTTTTGTTGCAAACTGGCAAAAAAAGCGCCAGAAACCGTAAAAAAAGGTCATAAATTGGTCATATGACTGGGATGCTGCAACTGGTCATACATATAAGCCAGTTGCCAAGCTCCTGAAATGCAGTTACGTAACTGTAGGGAGTGGGTCAAAGCATGACATTTTATGAAGGCTGAAAGTGTTTTAGAGATTGTAAAGCACCCTTTTTAAGACTGTTGTAACTTCGAACAGTCGTTAAATGAGTGGTTGTAAGTTGAGGATTACTTGTATATAACCTAGTACTAAGAGTTCTAGCAAGCATATCAAATGCTTATTTACTACATAATCAGTTCAATAACAGCTTTCATCTTGAGAGATGTAAAACAATCCAATTTGATCATGAAGCTCTTTACAGAATTCTGGAACATCCTGATCCCCCTTTGGACCATGATATTTTAGAGACTGTTGGTTTGGCTGTTTCTGGAAGCAAATCCTATGAATTATAATTAGTTTAAAGTATTCTGCTCATGTTGGAGGATTTACTTGTAGATATTGCCAAACTGCTTCCCAGAAGTCCCACAGGGTCTGAAGGAAAAGCAGTAGGAAGTTTTCCAGAACATTCTAGGTTCAGTTTGATGAGTTCTATACACAAAAACTCCTTGTCACATCTTTTAAAATAATTATTTAAACAAAACAACATCATTTCCACTCTACTTCATAGTAATCATGATTTTTATGACATTTCTGGAAGTTCCAGAAAAAGATGCTCAGTGATAAGGTCAAAAGGCAGGGCCCTTAATGGTATTACCCATCAGGGAGCCTGAAATTAAAGCTCCAAGTAAATCTCAAATTTATGAAGTGAGTATAAAATATCTTTAAAACTTGCTGTTATTTTTTCTAATCAAGCATAAGAATGTTTAGTATGACAAATGTATTTATATTAATTAGTGGTTAATATACAGGTGCCTACCCAAGTGTTGTTGTGCTGCATATTCCCAAGTCCAATAAATGATCGCTATATATCCAGTCTGGTGTCATATGTGTCATATACCAGGAAAACAATAGGTTAGAATTTTGCTGTTCTTTGAGTACGATGTAGACCTTACAGGTGGAAGACATATTTACTTCTAACCCTATTGCTAACCCTATCACAAAAGGTTTATAGGCATTACCTACTCTGTTGGTGCTTTTCTGGAACAAAAAGAGGTAAAACACATAATAAACAATGCTTTTGTCATTACCTGGGACATAATATACTGAGAAACAAATACTTATAGATAAGCACATTAGCACAAACTTTCTGACAATTTTGATGACCTGCTTGATCTGTTGCAAGTCTTGCGAGAAAGGGAATTTTGAGTAATGCCTGAAGATATTTCTGTTCATTTTTTTTAAAAAATTTTTTATAGAGGACAAAGCCCACATGCTTATTAAAAATTTTACTTTGAGAGTTTGTAAGTGTAGTACATTATAGATTGGGACATTGAAGTTGTTTATGCCAAACAAGTTGTTTATGCCAAATGATTAATCAACTTGGTATTAGATTTCACGTATGTATTTGCTTTGATGCTATATAAATTACAAAAATTTGTAACTTTTATGCCACTTAATCATGTTGTTGATTTACTTTATGATTTAAATTATCCTTACCAATATTATTTCCTGATTCTTATTGTTATATGTTGGCTGTTTGGGTGACACATTATATGTTTGTCCTTCTAGCTGTTGAATTTATTTAGATGATTTTGAATGTTTATTCTACCATCTGTCAGATTCAGTCTGTCCACTGTTCTTGTAAAACTGAAGCTTGTAAGACTGAAGAGATTTCATTTTTTTGGGGTGAAAATTGAAGTACAACAAAATAAGTATAAAATTTTTGAAACAGATTATGCACTAATATTTCAGCATATTGCACTTAATAAATGTATCTTTTACCAAAAATATTAATTATCCACATAAATGTCATATGTGTGTCCATAGTTGTTGACACCAATCATTTATGGTATATTTGTAAGATTTGTGAGGAGGGATTTATTTTTTGACACAGGGAATTAATTGTGGCTAATTTTCCAAAATGAATGTATTTGCATACTGTAATGAATAGGAATGATTCACAGCTTTGAAGTGGTATTAGGCAGTCTGTGTTCTAGCATTTACACTACTCTTTGCTTTCTGTTACTTTATGTGCCCTAAACTAAGGATGGGGCATGGTAACACAAAGAAGATATGGGGAATTGGGTTTATTTTTGCCTCTTTTGTTCCCTTTTTAAAATCAAGATTACATTTTTCTGAAATGTTTTGCATTTTAAATAAGCTGAATGGTTATGCTCAGTAGAGTTCAATACACAGACCTATCCAAGTGATTATTTTATTCTCATTTTTCTCCTATATATATATTGTGAAATCCATTCTCCCAGTTCCAATGATAATTCATTAGGCATTGGCTTTAAACCCTCAGTACTCCCTTCCTAGCTACCTTTTAATGTTCAGTAGACAACAGTATTAATAGTGAAGTAATTAATTGTTTTCAATGAAAGACTTGAACATTTTCTCTCTAAGTATGTTTCCATGACTAAGTTGTAACTATACATTCTAGAAACAAATCTGGTTGCAAGCTAGCTTTGTAGATAAAAGCATATATGAATAATTACAGGTTACATAGTTTCTTCAGCTAATGAGCTAATTGCTGAGAACTTCAGATAGTTTCTGGTTGTTGCGTGGGAAAAACATTAACATAATTGTTCTTTCTGCACTCAGAGGAGCAAGGCAGATATATTGTCTAGCAATATCAATATCAATATCAATAGCACTTAGACTTCTATTCTATTCTATTCTATTCTATTCTATTCTATTCTATTCTATTCTATTCTATTGCTTTACAGCACTCTCTGAGTGATTTACAACATCAACATATTGCCCCCAACAATCTGCTTCCTCATTTTACCAATCTCAGAAGAATGGAATATTGAGTGAACTTTGAGCTTTGGTCAGGACTGAACTCCTAGCTTTTGGCAGTTAGCCTGCAATATCGTATTCTAACCATTGCGCCACTATGGCTCCTATGAATGAATGGATGGATGAATTAGAGTTACAACTTTTCTAACTTGTTGCAGTTTGGTTTGTAACAAGCCTGTTACAGTACTGTGCAGGGATATATATATCCCCCAAGTAATTTCCTTTAGTCACTTTTCAAAGGAAGGATACACCTTCTTTCCACCCCTTCCTGATCTCCCCTGACTCCAAAATTCTGAGCTTGTGCTGTGGGTAAGTCTCAAAAGAACTCTTTTTTTCCTATTTATTCTTAAGGCTAATTTCAAAACCAAATTTTCACCATACAAATATTTGTGAATAGTCACTGTTTGAAGACTGTTGTTTCCACTTTCCTGTTTTGGTAAAAGAGGAAATGTCCACAAAATTCTATTCTCCCAATGGGCAACCCCACATTTTAACAGATTAACTAAAAATAATGGACAGTATCTCTCTTAATAAACATCACCTTGTAAAACAATTTGCCATAGTCATATGGAAATTCATATTGACTATATTTCTCTCTAGATTTCCAGCTTCTTGTAATTTGTGAAGAGGTGACATGGCCAAAAATTGAACTCTTTAATCATCACTCCTTGATCTCCTTAAGATGTGCTATAGATTTCATTATATACATAAAAAACTGGATTTTTTTAGCAGTCCATAGTTGGTGCCACCCAAATGAAAAAAAATCCCAACCTTTAGAATCATGCATAATGAATGAAAGCGTTTCATGCCAGAGCATGTCATATATGCTTATTACTTTAACATGTTGTTATTGGAATTTGCAGTAAATACTTTCTTCACACCTACAGACCTGAAAAAAAAAAGATAATTAATGAATTGTAGGAGCTGACACTATTAGACAGAAAGAGTTTGGGTATGTGTATGAATGTATGAATGTATGAACATTCTTGAACTGAGTCCTTAACCTGAATAAGAAGATTTACTGAAGAAATATTCATAGGCGTAGGCAAAACCTAGCATGTACCTAACTACAGACTCAGAAAGTAAGTGGTCAATGCATGCACCATTGCGAATAAAGGCAGAAGGAAGTGACAAGATTAAAAATGTTATCAAGAAAGAGGAAGCAGAATGACAGGGGGAAAAAAGGAACACATCAATACACTTTTTAGCTACACCGATTCTTGTGGTCATAGATTGTAAGGTCTTGAAGATATAATAATTGACTCTTCCAATAACATAATACTCCAATGGCTCCAAATAGCCATTTCCTCATTTTTATCATTATAGGTCAATAACTGATACTGAACTATAAATAAGCATAGGCCGGGGCAAAAATGTCCTATGTTTGTCATAAGACATATACTGTAACACCCTTTGACAGAGGTAGGGAGAAGAAGCTTTGCAAGCTAAGGGCAAGCTCCTAGTCCAGTTGCCTCTTGAAAAAGTACCTTTGGAATAGTCTACAATTTTTTTACAGCCTAAGAAATTGAAATTACTTATAAATTTACTTTTGTAAATTCCTACATTCCCACGAGTAAGAAGTGAAGCCTCATTCTCTGGTGATATTATTAATCCGCTTCATTTATACAACAGTGATAAGTTTGAATTCTCTAAATATTTAAGTAAAACAAGTTTGTTTACTACCTTCTTTACTTTTTGATTCTTGTTTTTCTTTTCTGATGCTGTCACATTTGCTCCCTTGTTTTCTAAAACAGAATAGGGATAATATTTTGATTTATATTGAATGGTGTCTTCTAGGAGAAGGAGAAATTGTATGTGGAACTGAAACACATTTTAGCTCGTCAGCCTGGGCCAGAAGCTGCAGAACAATTACAGCTATATCGACACACACTGAGGGAGAAGACAAAACAGCTTAAAGTAAGAAGTTTGGGTTTGTTTTTTTCAAACTCTTTGTAAATAAGGCATAGGTGATTTCTCCTAGCTTTCTAATTAATAAATAATGAAGCATAGAGTTTTGTAATTTACAAAAACATTTGGAGATTGGACTGAACATCTTCATTCATAATATATACTAGAAGAATATTGCTATTTCACTACTTTTTTGTTACAGCCTCATAAGAAATACTGTGATGCTGTTCTGACCTTACTAAAGATATTTGAGTTCAAATCAGAAGTTTCAAGCTCAAAACAGAATAATTTCAGTTCAGAACACTTTTGTTAACCAGACCTCCCAACAAAAAGAGAGGCTTTTCCAAGCTGTTGCATAGCTTGGACAAAGATGTATAACTTAATGAACTTTGGTTTCAATATAAATAGGATTTACTTTTATTGCACAGCAGTATTTGTAATGGTGTGTTAGTTTTCCTACAACTTCTTTGTTAGATGTTCCTGGATTCTTGAATGATTGATTAAGGGGTTTTGCCTGGGAGAACCATAATACTTTATGTCTTGTTTGTAGGATTTTAGGAAATGTCTAGATGAAAATAGTTGAAAGCTGAAAATTTCTAGATTCATCTTTGGTCTGATCCAAATTTCTCTTGCAGTCCTAATTTCTTCAGTTTAACAAAAATCTGTAAAAGGAAGGAAAGTTTTGAATAATATTTATGAATCACAATGACCATTTAAATAAATATTGATGAAGGTTTACATTGGTTTGCTATAGTTTTAATCTTATCATTCATACAGGAGCAAAAAAAAAACAACGCATTAACTCAATTAACTAAAAGCTTGAAAGAGAGTTTCATAATTGGGTCAAGAGTAGCATTTTGTGAAATGTTTATCGAATTAAGATATGAAAAACTAATTTAATAAATCATTGCTGTAATATTCATCCTTCTATGGCAATTGAAGACAATACTAGAATTTTATATGGTTTTCAATTTCCTTTTCATTTTAATTTCCTAATAAACGAGTCAAACTATTTTCCTTCTGTTCATAACTAGTTTGCAGAAACTGTCTAAGGGATAGAAAGTGATTAGAGGTCCCACCCAAAATCTACTTTCTATAATTCTGTGTAAAATAATAAAAAGCCAGAATAACATATTGTAAAAAAGCAGATACTGACAATGAATAATAATGAGTTTATTAAGAAATTACCTTATATCTTCAGGCTTTTCTAATTAGGATGGCCAAAGTTAGGAGTGAGTGAGCATCTCTATGGGAGTAATTTTATTCTTTCTTTTCCCTTTTTTGTTTCTCCCAATCTATTGGTGTAGGCAGCATTCCCTGCATAAAGTGATGCTAAAAGAGAGCATGCCTAAGACAATCAAGTTTCTCCTTGTTCCAAGGATGGCTTTGTGTTTAAGAACTTAAAATTGTTCAAGAACTTAAAATAGCATAAAGGCAAATCACTGATTTGGTGCACTATAATCGGTTTTGTTTTGACTTTTTAAGGTTTTATCTTCTGAGCTGAATATGTATGAATCACAGAGTCAAGAATACAAATATGAGATTGAAAGACTTGCAAATGAACTTCTGAATATAAAGAAGAAATACCTCACTCAAAAACGCAAGGAGCAGGAAAACAGGTAAGAAGTATTAGTAATTGTAGTAAGAACAATTGCAAGAATAGTATTTAATAAAAAATGACTAGTTGAAGTCTGATAGGGGCAGCACTTTTCAAGTTACCTATGTAGAATAGGTGACACATATTCTCCAGATTAGATAATTGAGATTGGCCACAACTGGAATTTTCTGTTATTTTAAGTGAAAGGCCCCACTTGTCTCTCTCAGTTTTTAATCTATTTATTTGTTTTGTCATACTCCAAATTATAATATCATTATGTATCTATATTGATGAGAATGTATTTACATTTGAATTTTTATGCATCTACAGAATTCACTTGTGGTGTAAGACTAAGCAACTTTTCAATCTTTTGTATAGATTTGCAAATACCGAGTTTTCACCAAATGAAAGTATTACAAAAAGTAGACACTATTACAAAAAGTAAACTATTCTTCCAAAATGTTCTCTGCTGATAATATTTCTGTTTTCTACTTTAACTATTTAGTTCAAACTAAGAATATAAGAGAAATATTACAATTTGGTAGAAACCGTAGAACTTTGCTTTGCAGAGGGCTGATGCCCTCTGCAAATCTTGTGATAAACAGAACAGGTGGTTTCAAAATGTGTGAATCAGCCCTGATTCATTTCTTCATGACAATTAAAGAGGCACGAGAATGTTGGCTGGCAAGCAATCAGAGATGTGCCTTTTCGTCCATTGCTGAGGATTAATTTTATTGCATAATTTCACGAGTTTACAGTAGTTTTTTTTTCAAATATTCTAATTGCACAAGTTTTCAGATAGAAATAGCAAAATAAAATACCGTATTTTTCCATGTATAAGAAGATACTTTTTCTTTAAAATATTTACCTAAAAATGGAGGGGCGTCTTATATATGGGGGGCCAAGAAGAGAACCACGTTTGTGAGAACTGCCATATCTTCTCTCTGCAAACTAGTCTCATGAGTGAAACTTCTGATTGCAGAAACAAGCTAACAGGTTTCCTCCAATCATGAGCCTTACGTTACTGACATCAGCTACATAAAAATGTAGAAACAAAAAACCAGTACCAGTAAGCAAATGTCTTACTCTGCAAACTAAATGTCTTCTATTTAATGTTTAAAATATTGATTTTTGAATTTTGAGTAAGGAAAGTGGGGGAAGTCCTATACAAGGGTGGCATCTTATACATGGAAAAATACACCAACTGCCCTATACAATTTAATTGACCACTTATAAAGATTTTACTTGGACATGCATGTATTCATATTACACACAAGTAGTCTCTAATTTTTCAATATTATGCAAGTTTATTTAAAATCATGATAGATATTTTGGCTGTTAGGAAGTGATTTAAGTTTTATTGGAACACTACGCAGAAAACAATATCGTTGTTTTTTTAACTTAGCTGGCTGCGTGTTGAATTCAGTTTTAGTCTCACAGCTTTTATATTAAGGTCATATAATTTTTCATTGGTTTAATGAATTTCATAGAACATTCTGTAGCATTTGTGCAGTCATGCATCTCTATGTACAAAAATTGGTTCCTTACATTGCTCTACTTAGTACTCATTAAATGGCTGAATAAACATTCAAATTGTTTTTTCCTCTTTAGCCTGGTAAATTTAAGCTGTGTTTATTCATCCTATGGTATATAATATGGAGAACATAACAGTTTAGAATTATATACATAGTCTTGGTTTTGTCTAAAGGAACACATGAAATTAATACAAAATGTGTTACACACACACACATTCCGTTTTGCGCTTTATGATCATTTGGAAAAAAAATACTTATTTTGAAAGTGGTATTAAGATTAGAATTTCTGAATTACAAAGTTTACAATTAACTTACAATTATTCAGCTTCTAATGAGAAATGATTTCAAGGGGTTAACAGTAGGAGAGTGATTCATTCCCAATTTTTAATACATTTCAATCAGCAGTTACTTAATTAGATTCAAACAGATGTCTAATTGTGGATGCTTAAAAAATTGATGTATTTCATCAACATATTTTAAATGATCTTTTGATAGAATATTTGTCATTATGAATATACATCTGATTTCTTTATTTCCTCTTTTGTTTTTCTTCATCTCCAAGGGAAAAAGAGAAAGCCTTGAGTAACATAGAACATGACTTCTCAGGACAAAGAGCCAGAGTTCCACGCTTCACTGGAGGTGGTTTCCCACTAAGCAATCCACCTCCCAAAATTGTGGCATAACTATAGCATCAAGACATAATGTCACATGTTGTGGCATCCCCTACAATATATTGCTTTTTCATATATTATTGGTTTCCAAAAAGATCTCTGTGTTCGTTTTATACAACTCTGGCACAGCAAGGTCATGTGAATTGGAGTCTACCCATAAGAATTCTACATCTTATGTATTGATATCAGTGAAGTATGCCTTTTTTAAAAACAAAAATAACAGCAACATAATCTTATATTGCATTTTAAAAAATGCTTGATTTGGAAGTTAGTTCTCTTGAAGTCAATTTTGCAAAAATTGATTGCAAAAAATATGCTGAGGATTGGATGTAATGCATGCAGTTGTTTTAAAGCTTTACTGTTTCTGACTACCTCTTCTTGAATTTACATCCTAAAATCCCAGGAAAAATATTTACATTATTAATATCTTAAGAAAATATAAAAATTAAATTTTATAAATTTCATACAACAACATTAAGTTATAGCAATGTAGTCATGTGTAATATGCAATAACAAAATTTACTAGGCAGATAGGAACATGTGAGAAAGCTTAAAGAAAACTTTAAAACTTGCTTAGGCATGAAATGTATGGCTTTCTATACCCAAACTTCTTTACTTATGAGATTTTATCATTCAGTAGCAAGCCATATGATGGAATCAATATATGAGGTGCTGAAATGTGTGTTAAAATAAACTGCTTTGAATGTGGCTTTGTGGTGAAATGTTTCTTCCTCCCTTAAGGCTGAAAATTAAATCCAAAGAAAAAATATGATAAATACTTTTTTTCTTTTAAAAAAACCAATCTTTTGGAAAGGTCATTGTTTTGGGAAGAATACAGAGTTAAATGTTAAAACTATTGTGGAGAATATTAACTGAATATATTAACTGAATGACTACAGACCAGTTGCTCTAACATCTGTAGTTATGAAAATCTTTGAAAGGCTTGTGCTGTCCCACCTGAAAACCATCACAGATCCGCTGTTAGATCCCATGCAGTTTGCATATCGAGCAAATAGATCGACAGATGATGCTGTTAACATGGCTCTGCATTACATCCTACAACACTTTGAATCTCCAAATACCTACGCAAGGGTCCTCTTTATAGACTTCAGTTCAGCATTCAATACCATCATTCCAGACACTCTTCTAAGTAAATTAAACCAACTAGTGGTACCTGAACACACTTGTAAGTGGATCATAAGCTTCCTAACAGATAGGAAGCAGCAGGTGAAGCTAGGCGGAATTACATCAGATACATGTACAATCAGCACAGGGCCCCCCCAAGGCTGTGTGCTAACTCCACTTCTCCTTATATACCAATGACTGCATCTCAAAACGATCCATCTGTTAAAATACTGAAGTTTGCTGATGACACAACAGTGATTGGTCTCATTCGACACAATGATGAATCTGCATACAGACAGGAGGTTATACAACTTGCCTCGTGGTGTAACCGGAGCAATCTGGAACTGAACACACTCAAAACCGTAGAAATGGTGGTGGACTTTAGAAGAAACCCTCCTATACTACCACCTCTTACAATACTAGACAACACAGTATCAACAGTAGAGACCTTCACATTTCTAGGTTCTACTATATCACATGACCTAAAATGGACACCTAACATCAAAAACATCATCAAAAAAGCACAACAAAGAATGTTCTTTCTGCGCCAACTCAGAAAGCTCAAACTGCCCAAGAAGCTGCTGATACAGTTCTACAGAGGAATTATTGAGTCTATCATCTACACCTCTATAACTGTCTGGTTTGGTTCTGCAACCCAACAGGACAGAAACAGACTTCAGAGGATAATTAGGACTGCAGAAAAAACAATTACTACCCACCTGCCTTCAGTTGAGGACCTGTATACTGTACAAGTCAAAAAGAGGGCTGTGAAAATATTTACAGACCCCTCACATCCCGGACATAAACTCTTTCAACTCCTTCCCTCAAAATGATGCTATAGAGCACTGCATACCAGAACAACTAGAACAGTTTTTTCCTGAAAGCCATCACTCTGCTAAACAACTAATTCCCTCAACACTGTTCAACTATTTACAAAGTGTACACTACTATTACTGTTAATCTTCTCACCACTCCTTCTCACCCATCCCCTCCCACTTGACTGTTTCCTAGTATGATTTGATTGTTGATTGTACCCTATGACTATCATTAAGTGTTGTACGTTATGATTCTTGATTCTTAATGAATGTACCTTTTCTTTATGTATACCGGCAGTATTTACACCAAGACAAATTCCTTGTGTGTCCAATCACACTTGGCCAATAAAGTATTCCTATTCTATTCTATTCTATTCTATTCTATTCTATTCTATTCTATTCTATTCTATTCTATTCTATTCTATTCTATTCTATTCTATTCTATTCTATTCTATGCTATGCTATGCTATTCTATTCATTCTTTATTCATAGAAACAAATTACTTTAATATTAGGCAGTATATTAGTTAGGAATAGTTAAAAAACAATAATTATTAAACTCCCCAAATCATGTATCTTACTTCCTGAAGAGTATTACATAGCCTTGGGTATCTAAGGTTTTGATAAATATAATTGTAACAATCTCAATATATTTACTACTGCATCAGCAAAAGATGAACCATATAATTCTTGTATCCTGTTTTGAGGGATTAGCAGCTTCAGAAGAAAATATTCTCAATGCATAATTTATAACTTTTAGATTTAGTCCCATTAACCTGAATTGAAAACATTGGGATTCAGCTTTCACTTTTGAAGTGTCTAAATTGTATGGCTATGGAATGAAATTGCCCAACATGACACCCAAAGTTTTGCTTGTAGATATTTCTGGAAGAAGTAAATTAATATCTTTCCTTACTAGTGGGGGACAAAGTAATAAACAAATTCATCAGCAATTTGTTGAGTTTGATCCAAAATGAAAAACTGTAAAAATAATATATGTATGTATGTATGTATGTATGTATGTATGTATGTATGTATGTATGTTATTTAGCTTTGTTCGGGTATTTTTCCACATCTTTATAGTTTTGCTTTTAAAGTTGTAGTGCCGTTTCGGCAGAATCTCGTCTGCCAAAACAGACCAAGACTCCCAACCAATCAGGATGAAGAAAAAAACCATTCTAACAAAGCACGAGGCTAGCACCAAATTTAAAACAGAAACAGCTGTCAAAGCCTGACACACACGACTAAGACGAACTCAATACACAAGCCTGATGATGGCAGAAGAGATTCTGCGAAAACGTTGCTACATCTTTAAAAGCTATACACAACTATAAAGACATGGGAAAATATCCAAACAAAGCTAAATACCATACATATAAATACCCACAAAAACATAAGAAAACACACACACACATAACTAAAATAGATAGCTGTTCACATTGTCTAAGCAATTGTACAATAATAACGATCATATAAATGAAATAGCACATTTAGTGTATGTTGACATGTCCATCCTTTCTTTTTTGCTTTGATGATTAAGTGATAGTGAATTTAGTTCTTTTTCAATTCAATCTACTGTGAGAACCTTCACTTTTTAAAGTCATCATCTTATAAACTCAGAACTATCATTTTTCTTCATATTTTTATCATATTTGATTTACTTTAATGATATTAGCAAATTTGTAAAAAGTGCTCTAATTTGGAAGAATATACTAAGGTTTATGATTACATGATGACAAAATAATGTAAGCTCTAACAATGACTAATAATTTAACTTGGCATACGTTTGTGTAGGCAAGATAAAATCTCATGCCACAGTAATATATTCTTAAAGTTCACAAGATTCTTTATTGCTTGCTCCAATATATTAATAGGAACACTGTGGCATTTATCCCTCAACTTAGCTTATATAAATTTTATTATTTTAAGTTTTGACATTTAGGAAAGGGGAAGGGATATTTCAATAGAAATGGTACTTGGGTCTATTATTTAGTTATGGAATGGGTACTAAAACCTCCATATTTGATCTTACCCCATAACGATTGAAGGAACACTTTTTAAAAAATATGTTTGCTTAACACTTGAAAATTACAGTTTTATTGTCACATAATCCATTTGAAAGCAGTTTATAACTCTACTTTTTCTTGTTCAATGGGTTATTTCCCTAATGTAGTCAATTAAAATATGAATGCAGATTTAAATTATAGTATGCAAATTATTGCCTAATTTCCTTAATTTTCCTTTGAAAGTAGATTTCAAAACACTGGAAGAGTTCAACTAGCACATTTGCTATAACAAACCTACTAGTTTCTTTAGATGGCAATTTGATATTTATCTAACTGTGTCATTTTGTCCCTCCCATGTTTGCTTTGAAGTTAGTTTATATATTTTAAATGAGGTAAAATCACAATAGTGATTTTAGATATATGTGTATTGGTCATCATTTGAAGAATTTTGTTCACCTGTTTTTCCTTCAGCAGCGGAGGTCTTATTTGTAGGATACTATTTAATTTGATTAATAGATTTGTAAAATGAAATGTTAGACTTGAGATTTTTTTTTCCTTTTAGGAATATGCCACAAACTCTTGACAGCGAGTCCCTTGCGAATCCATTTCATTTAAATTAATCTGGCTTTTAGAAGTATTAATTTTAAAGAAGAAATCACAAGGTTGAAATGCTTGCTCTGGAATTACTGCCAAGAAGCCTGAAAATTCTGGAACAATAATCTGATTAGAAGATATTGGTATCTGAACCTCAAACGGTAGCAACAGAGTTGAAAAAAACCCATATATTATCCCATAGATTGACATGTTTTTATTTTAAAAATAAAGTAGGTTTAAAATAGCCAACATTGGATAAATTCATATGACCTACATTTCTGTATATAATCCTCTTCGTGGTAGAATCCGTTACAAAAATCTTAGTCCCTTTCCTCCAAACTACTTTTTTATACATATTTTTGTTTTGAAATTCTTAACCTTCTTTGTGCCCTTTGATTTATTTTGAAGCATTCTCTTTAATTATCCTTATCTGACACTGTCAGTGCATTGCATTCAGATTCTAGTTTGTGAGAACAACGTACATTTATCTGCAAGGTAGTGCTTAGTTTAGAGATCCAAGCTTGCATTCAATTGCAAAAACATGGTCGGAGTGAAAGTGTGCGTTGGTTGCCTTTGTAGTATACTTCCTGCTTTGATTAGCAGGATGAGGTCTTAATAAAGATTGAAACAAATGTATAAAGGAACAAAAAAATTGATTGAAGTGTAGAAAGGTATGAAAAGATGAAGTGAATGATGTTGGTGCATAGTTTTATTTAGAATTCCTTTTCTTTTCTCTCCTGACCTTGATTTCTTAGGCTTACTACTTCATATTGTTTTGATGTGGCTTGCATAATGTTATTTAGCTTAAAATTGGAATAACTTGGTGGGTGTATAAGTATGCTATATTCTTTTTTGTTTTTCTGTTCATAAACCTGATAAATGAATTTGCTTCCCGATTCTACAAACAAAAGGCAAGAAAAAAGACAACCAGTAAGCCTTGACTTTTTTCAAATGCTTAAAAACATTGAATTTTCTTCAATGGCTCCAATCTCCAAAACTTTTAAGAGTCAACTTTTTCAGTTAGTGAAGTGCACTTTAGTCTGAACTGGCTTTCTGATTTTTAACTATCATTTATTTTAGAAGATCAAATTAGGCTGATTTTAGAGACTGAGGCCGACACCTTTTATCTTAAAGGACTGATGTTTTAAAACAACAGCAACAAAAATGAAGCAAGCAGTAATTAGTATTTAATAGAGTAGCTTTTTTGTTTTTAAATTTTAATTTGAACTTGAAAAAAAAATCTCTGTGTGTGTCTTGAATCCTGCTGACTTCCCAGACAAGCTCTTGCAATTTCCTTGGCAAGATTTTTCAGAAATAGTTTGCCATTACCTGCTTCCTAGGGCTGAGAGAGAATGACTGGCCAAAGGTCACCCAGCTACTTTGTGCCTACAGTGTGACTAGAATTCACTACACCCAAAGAAAACATTACAATTAACCAAAAATTAACTATGGTATCATATAAAAACCAAATAGCAATACAATAGTATCAGTACAATCATGTGAGAAGTAAGCTCACATTATATAGTTTTTATTTTTTAAATATCTGGATATATCAATAGTTTATCTTTAAACAGTTTCTAAAAGTAATGTAACTAAAAACAACTTATGATAATGTGACTCTGCAATCATTTATTCAACAAAAAATTAACTTATATACCATTTCTTTCCTCTCTAATGTTTTAATCATTTGCATCTAATCTGGTGTAGTTGATTCTAATTTTAGGTATTTGAGATACTGTATATGGATGTACAATACTTAGTTTTTCTGCACATGAAATTTGTACTCATGTTTATTTATATTACACAATGGACTACAAATGTAAATGGTACAGGGAATATATTATATCCCCTTTAGCTATCAGTATTGTTGAAATGAAAATTAAGCATTCATAAGTTGTAATATTTTGAAAATGTCAGAAATTTCAGTGAGAGTCTCCCTACTTTTTCACATGCCTATATATTACTATTTTATATGAAAACACTACAGTTTAGCAATAGATACCTAATTTATTTTACATATATAAAAACAGTGAAGAAAAAAAGAACTAAAGTGCTATATATCACAATGGTTTCTGCAGAGAACAGTTGGTTTCTGTAAATGGGACAATCGAGAAGAACTGTCCTGTTATTTTTCACCATTCCCTGCCAAGTAAGATGCAAAACAAACTGAATCCCCTAATTTGCTGTCTAAGTTTAGGATCCACAGTAAGAAAAAAAATTCAGCTTCTAGACTTTATTTTTTTCAACCTCTAGTGTTCATTGTCCTACTCATCCCCATCACTTTATATTGTTTTGAAATAATAATTAAAATCGATGCAGAGATAAGATGAAGCAGATTTGAGAAACAGATACATATCAGAAATATACCAATACTTACTAGATTAATTCCAGGGTTTCTAAGGTGAAATTGGTGCTATTATATGCTAAATAAAAGGAGAGATCAAGCTTAAGTAGACAAGGTAAAGTTGAAGGAATTCCATTAATGCATTATGTGTTCTTGTGTGGTTTAAAACCAAATGAAAAGTGATATCAACGTCTGGATCTCTTCTGCCTCAATCTGAAATGTCTGAGTGGCATAAGGTTTTCTCCATTCTATTGAGTATCTATTTATAAAAAGCTTTTTATTGCATGTATACAGCAGATTGTGTGCAACTATAAGCTGTTTTTAATCAATTGAAACAGGAAGAGATTGCACTCAAAAACTTAAGAATAACGAAGTACTAAAATGGAACCAGAGTGATAATTAGGTAAATAAGAGTGAGTTAGAAAGCAGCAAGATTTAAGCCTCAGCAACAAAACAGTGAGTCTTACATCCTGATTTGACTATGGATGGATAATGGAATCAGAAAAATGATATACCCACTCTAAAGTAGATTAAAGACAATGCAGTATGCTACTCACAAGGACTTACATACCGGCAGCTGTCAATCATATTTTTAGCAAGCCATGTTGGACTGTAACCTATTAAAATTTTGCCATTATAATATTTTTGTAATGCATTGTATATTAATAATGAAATTCGGTGCCCAGCAGATTCCCCATGGTATAGGCTTATGGTGTTTAAATATAGAATCATAGGGCTGGAAGTGACTTTGGAGGTATACTAGTCCAACCCCCTGCCCAAGGTAGGAATCCTTATTCCACCCCAGACAAATAGTTGTTCAATCTTTTCTTGAAAACCTCAGTAGTGGAGCACCCACAATTCCAGGAGGCAAGCTATTGCATTGTCTAATTGTTCTCACTGTCAGGAAATTTCTCCTTGGTTAGATTTCCCTCTGACAAGCTTCCATCCATTGCTTCTTGTCCTGCCCTCTGGTGTGTTAGAGAATAAACCAACCCATCTCTTTCCTGTGACAGGCCTTGAAATATTGGAAGATGGCTATCACCCTTAGTCTTCTATTTGTGGGGAATTGGACACAATATTCCAAGTATTCCAAGCCTTACTAGTGCAGTATAGAGTGGTACTATATTTAACTTGTTGCTTACATAAACACATTGCTGCTCTCTCTTCATTGATCTAGACAGACAAAATAATATAAGCGAGATGGAGTGTCACTGACAAGTGATACAAAACACAAAGACTGTTTCCACAGACAGATGGATTATAACTCCTCTGTAGTTTTTCTTGTATCATGTTTTAAATGATACGTTAGGAAGCTCAATTCAGAATGTGAATGGTGAGAGCAATATTGTGCTGTTTTTTTAAAAGAACAATTTATAGTTCAGGAAATTTTCAGGCTTGAAGAAGATAAACCTCACAAAACCAATTACATAGGCTTTGAAATAAAAAAGACACAATTTTCAGGTGTAGAATGTCAGCGAGCTGTAAAGTGCAAGATTGCACACAGAAGCCTATACACAAAGTGGTTATGTTGTAAACACATCTTTGGAATGTTTACAAGGATTGATACACTTGCAGTTGGATCCTCATGCTTTGGAATTAAATAGCATTGTC
Organism: Notechis scutatus; assembly: GCF_049901735.1. Lineage (NCBI taxonomy): Eukaryota > Metazoa > Chordata > Lepidosauria > Squamata > Elapidae > Notechis > Notechis scutatus. The sequence continues at coordinate 120,221,373 of NC_142012.1, read as the reverse complement.
TTGTTTATAAATTTGTTAAAATATGCTTTGAAGATTATTTAAGAGATGAAAATATTACGTTAAAAGTCTGAAAAAATCCAGAGCATTTTGAAACTGCACTCCTTTCCATAGTTTCAGAACCACCCTGGAGAAGATCCTTCCCTATATATCAGGTAGCCAAGTATCTGACAATAGGGGCATCTTCCATAGGACTTCAGTAATTAGGCAAGCTTATAGTGGGAGTGGCGATCCCTTAAATAGGACCTCAGTGGGGCGCTAACAAAGGGAACAAACAAGAGAATACTTTTTTTGAAGTGTTCTGTATACAATTTCCAGAATTCTCCTTTAAGAAATATATATTCTTTAAATTCAGTAGTTTTACTATTCCTAATTCTTTGCAGTAGGAGTTCATTAGAATGTTGATAATTGTATTATATGATAAAGAGAAAGGATCCATTAGTTCAGATATAAATGACTGTAAAATGTCTGGAACATCCTATGCATTGGTGTATGCCAACCAAAATAACTCATAACAATTGTATCAATTAGATAAGTGGGTGGAGAGAAGAGGCAAGACACCAGACGTGGTGGAACAGCTCTTTATTTCAGCTCTGGTAAAAAAACTCAAAAGGTGCGCCTTAGCAGCCCCCTTTAACAGGAGCTGTCTGGCACTTCAGCCACTGACACTTCTTCATTTTCCTGCCTGGAAAATGAACCAATGAATGAAGTCTTGCATCAGACTTCACTCCTATTTGAATGTTCATAGCAAATAGTTCTTAGCAAATCTAAAAAAAAAAAAAGTAGGATTGATGTACAAAAGGAAGCTGACTCTTATGGGTGCTTTGCTTGAATCTGCAATTAATTTTAAATACAAGTTAAATGACAATTATTGTGTATAAATGCATAGTATAGACATCTGTTTCAGATTTTTAATACACAGTATTGATGCCTTTCTTATGTACCCTGTGTATTATATAAGTAACCTGGACACATAGAAGCATAGCCAGCCGCACCAATAGGCTGAAGAACAGTTTCTACCCGTGGGCTGTCAGACTTCTGAACAGAAAATTACTTGATGTCAACATAGTATGACAGACTTGTGGGGCCGGCACATTGTGCAACAAGGTCACATAATATAATAAGATTGAAACTGGGTTAGGGACTTCTGTCCTCACTATGAGTTGTGTGTGTATGGGGAGTGCACAAAGGGAGGCTCAGCCAATCTCATTGTACACATGTTGTACTCTGACAATAAAGGTAATAATAATAAAGTATTAGGTGAAAAAAATTACACTGAGCATAAGGATGAAGTCACAATGTAAACAGAAACAAGTGGATGATTCCAATTACTGATGGCGAATGGCATTGGCAAGCATTGTGTACTCTTTGCAAAATTATTGAAAAAATACTTTTCAGATTATTGTTTTTCTCCAGCCTATCTTGTATTTGAGATAATTAAAATGATAGGGAGGGAGGGAGGGAGAGAGAGAGAGAGAGAGAATAGAAACTTCTTATGTCTATATTTCTATGGGAGGAAAGATCAGTCAAAAATGTGTTTGTAGAGATTGACCTGTCTATAAACTGAAAACAAATGAGTGAATGTTGGCAAATGAAATAGGATGGCAGAACAGGGTAGCATATAAATTTTGCAGCTAATATGACCCCGTACAAACAGAGGCTATACACAGTTGATTGTGGTCATTCTGTTTGAGTGAAATAGTACTGGCTTAAAGGTTTTGTAGTGCAGGTATGTCACTGAAAATGGAGAAAGGGGAAATAGTTCAAAAGGGTAAAAAATAACATTTTATACACAGTTTGGGGCTGCTTATCTTGTTGAGACAATGGTAGGTTTTATACCTTTCTATCTTTAAATTATTGTTTACTTAGGACCAATATTTTTGCTCACTCTATACACATACATTCACCAAAAGCATATAAGAACAGTAATATTTCATTCTCACAATAAATATCTAGGCATTTAGGTTATGGGGAATTGTCAGTTGTTAAGTGCAGCTCATTTGTTTCTATAACTTGTAATGTTAATCTTAAAAGAAAGCAAAAGAGCTTTTTTATTTTTAGAAAACAAGAAAAAGAGATCATTTAGGATATTAAATAACTATACTGAGTCATTAAAGTAATTGAAATATTTTAATGCAAACCATCCATTGTTTATAATACTATATATGACTTCCAAAAGAAGATGTATGGCTGGTTGCGATGAATGAGGACAACTCTATGGGGAAATTTGATGGCCAGAAGCCAGGTAATGAAAATCTCCCGGGAGAAAAAGAGAGACTGGAGGATCTCCCATTTATGTTCTGGAGAGCAGATGACAGGAACTGAGTTTCTTGTGGCTAGGTACCAGTTGACCGGCTTCATAGCTTTGAGGATTATTACATATTCTTAACTGCTTTGCAGTCTTTGCAATATATAACCAGCAAAAAGAGACTTTAATTTAGAACCCAAGAGGGGGTTCTGAACATCAGGGAAGATGAAAAACTCTCAATGATTTATGTTCTTCTTTGAATTAAGAATGGGAAAAACCCCTATCTTAAAGGATTTTAATTTAAAAGCAAAAAATCTTACTATTGGGATTCAAGAAAGTTTTAAACAAATTAAAGGACAATAATTTTAGAAAACAAAATAATTTTTAAAACATAAAAATACCTTTAAAAAGCAAAATTAATTAGACAAACTGGACTTCTATGTGAATACTGATGGTTTATTTTTAAGGACTATAGATAATTGGTGAACTTTACAAAATAAGAAAAGAAGAATAGTATGAGCTAAACTGTTTGATTGTACTTCGGGAGAGCTAATATGGATTAAAGTGTTAAAGATAGGGAAATGCAAAAAATAAAAAGGGGAAATCTGCTTATTATAACAGTAACTGAATATTTTTCACTTTCTCATTATGGCAACCACAAGAAAAACTGTCAAATTAGGAGAAGGATAGGAAGTTTCACTAGAGCAATTTATAGATAAAGGCATTTCACCAGATTTATTGCAGAAAATGTTTGAGGAATTTGGCAAAAGAATGACTGAAAATGGTTTCCAATAGTTTGGATGTTTTTAAAAAAGAAATGAAAGAAGGATTTTCAGAAATAAAAAAAGATATTAAAGTAGAAATTAAGAAGATTGAAGAATCTCTAGAGTAACTGACTAGAAACTGAAAACAAATTACTGATGAAGTGGAAAATTTGGAAAGTAAGTTATAAATAGCTAGAGAAAAACTTGGGCAATTTGGCATTACTGCAATTGAGAGAAAAAGAATTTTGTTTAAGATTTAGAGTAATTCATGGAGAAGATATTAGATAATATGGAGAAGATGCTAGGCAAAAAGTTGTTAAGTCTCTATCAATTACTTGGATTGGGAGGAAGAAGACACTAAGACAGTAATTGGTAAATTTTATAGAATTAATACATGCTTTGCAAAACTAAGAAATATTCCAAGAGATGTTGCATACTTTGTCAAGAACAAGACCAGAAATCAAGTTTTGCAGCAGCATTATAATACTAGTTTACTAATAACGTTTGTGGAGAATATAGGAAGCTACTTCTTTATGTCTTTATTGTTTATATATTTTTTCTAATTTCTTCACTTTTAGTTTTATCTTCTGCTGTTTCTTTTTCATTTTTTCCTCTTCTAATTTAGATTTTAATAATTCTTATTTAAAAACATTTAATAAAATGATATAAACAGCACTAAATGCGAGCCTTTTGTTTATGCAATATAGTTTCATTAAAAAATGTTAAATAGGCATATGTATGGATCCTATTCTCAAGCCTTGTAGCTGGTCCAGCAAGATAATAAAGTTAATGGTATTAGATGCCATTGATAAATCAAGAGGATTGCATTCAAGATCAAGAGGGTTGCACTTGGCTACTTCCAGTCTTATCAGAGATTGTCCAACAGCATGACTAACTCAGTGTGTGTCTCATACTCCCATACCTCGGCCTGAATTCTGACAGATAACAGTCCAGATAATCTGTTTCCCCAGATGTCCCTATACAGGTAGTCCTCAAATTATGACCAGCCGCATGGCAATGGGTTCACTTAATGACTGCAGCATTTGCTTAATAACTGCCAAAAGAAAAGAAAAGAAATGGTAAAATTGGGTTGGTCATGTGACCCACCCAATTTATGGCCATCACAACATACAATTATAATGGGCAAGTTCCATTATGGTTGTATGTTGAGGACCACCTGTAATTGTGTGCCCATCATCTTTTGTAAAAAACATGAAAGGTTGGTAAATGGATGGTAATAATTGAATTATTTTGCAGTGGTTTTTTGAGAAGAGGGTAAGGATATTTATACTACTGCTCTTGATAAATACAAATATATACCTTCTTAGTTTGCCATTTTTTTCAAGGTAAACTATGATGGAAAGAGAAGAAAGCAAGGAATAAGAAGCCAAAGAAATTAAAGGCATGGGATAAATGCATGAGGTTTACTATACCTCCATGTACCTTTTTATTTATTACACAAGTCAATAATATTCCTTGCATATTGCATTCAATTTTCTCATGATTTAACCAACTTTCACTTTTATATAACAAACTGGCAGAAGCATATTGTTATATGCAATTATTTTCTATGTTTTTGATTTATTCTTCACAACAGACCTCATAATTTTAGCTATTTTTGCCACAATAGTTGACAAATTGTTCCCACTGTTGATAAACATTTCATCAAAATAGAGAATTGCTTGGTCTACTCTTTTGCTCTATAGGCATAGCTTAAACCCATTTATTTCATTTTCTTTGTCAAATACAACTACCTTGATCTGTTAATTTTCACAACAATATTCCTAGATGTATCACAGAGTCAGTGTTCTGATATACTAATCAATTCCAAAGGCTCAGTATATAATTCATTAACATATTTAGTCCATTCTTCTTATCAGTTCATATTAACAAATGTGTAATTATTGAATGAAAACAGAACAATAAGACAAGCTATATTCCTCTTTATGATTTTGAACTTTCAGCATAACAAAGATAGCCAACTTTTCTAAACATTTCCTAAAATATCCAACCAACATGTTCTTTAAGATGTTTAACTATTCTTGTCCTCTTTATTCCAGTCTACACATACACGACATTAGATTTAGTAATGCTCTTTCAATGTCTATAGCACAATATTTTAGAACAGTGGTTCTCAACCTTCTCTTCACCATGGACCCTCTTTAACATTTGTAGCCATGGATCATGGCCACAGACCCCCAAGACATAACAAAATATTTAAATTCATAACACTTCTTCAAGCCTTCACAGAGCCCTAGTGATGACTTCATCCCCCCACCCCAAGGATCTGAAGACAACAGGATGAGAACCACCACTTTAGAAGGTTGTTTGGTTGAAAAACTGGCAGAAACATATAAAAAACAATTGCTATTTTCTCTGGTTTTTTTTTATTTTTAACATCCATTGGTACACTATTTCACTATTCCTCTGCCCATGTGAAGTAGAAGTTGAGGTTGTGATTTTTCTCAGCTCAGATGGCTAGAAAAATAATGAAGTGTGTATGACTGAAATTTATTTTGGGGGGTGCAATTGGGAGTAGTTCTGGAAAGTGAATACAAAAGATGACATTCTGTGAATCCTTATATTCTTACATCTGTTGTTTATTGGAATGTAATTAAATCAGAGAACTTTCAAAATGTTGAGGTTATAATTTAATGATAAATAGTATATCAAAATTCATCATTGTTATAGCCAGGGAAATAAAATATAAGACTTAAAACAACATATGCTTGACCTGCAAAGATTATCTCAGTAATTTCTCAGTGGAGAAATTGCATGGACAAGGATTTCTCTGAACTCTTTTTAATACATGATGAATTATTAATGCACACACTGTTCTATAAAAATGATATATGACTATCAGAGTTCAGCCCTAGCATTAGATTTATATTTATGAATCAAGATAATACATTTTAAAGTTTGAATGTATATTTAATCAAACTGCACTTTACTGCATTATACTGTAAACTGTTTTGATGCTGAAAAAATATTTTATTAATGTATACTCATGTATTGTTTCTGAAGTTTTGAATGTTATGGGTTAATGTTTTTAAAACATTTTTATTACAAATTTGAAGAGCAAGGTAGAAGAAGAGAACTTTTAATCTTTATGCATCTCAGAGCTATTTTTCAATGGGGAGAAACCTTTTGTAGTGCTTTCTAGGTTCCTGAACCTATTAAGTAAATATCTAATATACATATCTGACTAGAATCCTAATGTAGTCCAGCAATTTTAACCTTGAACTAAATATTGTTCGAAACAAACATATCTTTGGTATCTTTCTTACTTGTTCTTCTTTGAATACCTTGGATTTTTAAAATGTGAAGCTAATTTCATACATTTTATTTATGACTTAAACCTATAATGCAATACTTTCATACATAAGCATTTTCTTTTATGTTATCTCTGTGCTTACACAGATACACACACTTGCACACAAATATACATACACATACCTAGATACACATAAACACATACATACATACACATGCTGATTAAATTCTGTCCACACTGGAAAATATTTAATACAATTATGATACAAATCAGTGATGATTGTATCAGTTTGTTTTTTAATTGTTGGAATGAATGCCTAAAGGAATAATTTTGAGATTCCTGTCTGAAGCCGAAATGATGTCTGTCCTTGAAGTTTGAACTATGACTTCTATTAAATATTAATACTTGTACATCAATTGGACAATCAAATGTTTATTTAGAAATTTTTCCATGCATGTTTATCAGGGAAGAACAAGTTGGGTCTGATAGTGGAATAAGGAATGAGGCTGAAAAGAGGGAAGTAAGAATAAAATCATATTTGACAACAATGCATCAATTATATCAGGTAGTATGTGGCCAGTTCTGATCATAGATATGCATAATACAGTATCATGAGAATTGTAACATTTCATAAAATGTCAGAGGACAAATCCCTTCCCTGAGGTGTTCATAATCTATTTGCCTCATGTAAAATATGAAATGGTTGCCAAGGTAAATGGGAGAAGAATGTGCAGTTGTTTCAGTCTTTTGACTATTATTTCAATTTGACATGAAAACCACAGGACTCTGAGAAGGATTTTATTAAAAAGGTAATTTTTGAGAAAGGACTTGAAAGAAAAAGAGCGTATTGTACTATCTGTTGGGGGAATGAGATTGAAGTTGAGAGAATACTGAATGTGATGGAATAGATCTGAGGATATATGAAGATATAAGAACTGAGGGATGAAACCAAAACTGGGAAAGGTTATAAAAATAAAGAGACTATAACAGAATGAGGAGTGGAATCACATGTAAATATCTAGAGATTAACATAATTTGATAAGAAAAGGAATTCACTGTGTTTTGTGGGGCTCACTTCTGATACAGTCACTTAATTCCTGTTTGGATGCTCGACAACTGATTCATATTTATGACAGTCACAGTATCCTAGAGTTTTGTGACCTTCTGTCAAACAAGGTCAATGGAGAAGTCAGATTCACTTAACAACCAAGTTACTAATTTAACAACTGCAGTGATTCACTCAACAAATGTGGAAAGAAAGTCGTAAAATGGGGCAAAACTCACTTTACGCTTAACAACATTAATTCTGGGCTCAATTGTGGTCATAAGTCGAGAGCTACCTGTATTTCATAGATTACATCTTTTTTATTTGGCAAAGACAAATAAGGTACTGAACTTACCAAAACTTCTCTGAGTAATTTTCAAATCATGTGCATTTTATTGACATGTTAAATAGAATAGAGTTGCATCTAAGTAATAGCATTTACTTTTAACAGAAACGAAACCACTGAAAATGTGCAAATCATACTGGTTAGTGGTGTCACTTTTGTTTCTTGATTAAAAAAAAACCCTACTGTATAACATAAAGATAATACCTATAATTTCAAATTATTCCTTTGGCTTTTATATTTTCTGGAACACCTAAAAACAAAGACAGCACTGTTATTTTAAATATCATACAATCATTTCTATGACATTCATTTCTTACTTTATATACTTAGAAAAAAAATGCTATCACAAATAACAAGATATTCATGTTGCAGGCTTTGTATTTTCTAGTGACTGTAGCAGATTGGGTAAATACTTGGAATACAAAATTGCATTGGTGATGGTGATGAACTCTCAAGGAAAGGATGGATTGTACTTAATGGAAAGGAGGCTAAAACAGTAATTGCTTATATTGAATTCTGTAGAAAAATAGACATGTCAATTTACAAAAAAAATTAAGAGTATTGATTTTAGATTTTTTAGGTATGATAATGAAATCTACTGATCCGTACTTATTTCAGTAAACATCTTCCCTGCTCTGTTTCCCAGTAATATTTCTGATTATGGAATTATAGTTCTGCACAGTAATTGCTTACTCATCTTTTCTCCTGCTGTTTGTTAGAATGTTCATAATTACTTTTTGTCTGAATGGAATTTGCTATTCAGAGGACAACTTTAATGGGAAAATGTTTCTTCACAGTAGTGTAAAGACACAGTAGGGATGGGCAACACAATTCAGTCTTCAGTGACATAGCAACTTCATTAAAAGGGGCAGAGCTAAAATTCGAGAATTTGATACATCATCAGGGTATTGATTAGTTGTAAACAAATAATTAACTTTTGATATGTGTGACAATGATGCTGGCCCACAATAACTATCATTTTATTTTTTTTCTACCTAATAACAAAAGCTGAACAGCTTTTAGACAATAATGGGACTTTCATCCTATTGATGCACATAAGAACCAAAAAGACATTGTCAGCATTTTCGTGTTATATTTCCCTACTTTTCTTTTGAAGAATATGGGCAGCCTTTTCTATTTCTGTATAAGTTTCTTTTAATCTGTTCCTATCACATTCATTTTGAGGGGGATGGGTGGGTCAGAAATGTGAAAAATAAATAAAAGTTTGGTAACCAAAAGATGAAACACACAACTTGCGGATAGAAAGAAGAAAAAGATCTGAATAAAATGTAATTCCTTACCAACCATAATTCAATATGCAATTAGCTTTCATGTCTTTTAGATTTCATACAGGAAAAAAAAACTCACCTTATTTATTTATTCACATATTTATTCATGTATTTAATGAAGATTAGAGGCCACTCAATGCTAGATAATTCTGAGTGGCTTATATTTTAAAAGTGAAGAACAATAAAATCAGAAGAAAAACATCATGAACATTTGGAACATTTCATAGCACCCCAAGGGAAAAAAAATCTCAGTAGCGAACATATCCCTAGGCCTTCTTAATTGGATTAAGGTGTTGAAGAACCCAAAGAACTCCCTTTTTTTCTTCTTTAGTTTTTTACTTTCTATTTTTCCGCCTCCTGTAAGACATTAAATTTTTTTTTCTTTTTCGGTTTATGTTTTTTATTCTTTTTTTTGAGCTTTTTACTGCTATTTAACTAATCGATTTGATTAAGGTATACAAGAGCCTGAAGAAATTTTTCTTTTATTATTATTATTATTTGTCTTCTTTTTCCCCACTATTTTTACTTGGAATTACAATTGGTTATCTCACAAGTGGATTAAGGTCTAGAAGAACCTGAAGATTTTGAATTGTTTGAAATGAGCAGGAAACTAACAGCGGCTGGTTCTTCAACTTCTACTTTTTCCTCTTCACCATCTGGAGGACAACGCTCAATACAGATGATGTTACAACAAGAAAAAGAACAGGAAAAGGTGATGCTGCAGATGATTATGCAAGGAATTCAAAATATACAAACAAAAACAGAGAATATTGAAAAGAGAACAGAGAACATTGAACAAAGAACAAGAAAAACTGATGAAAAGGTGGAGAACATTCAACAAATGATGATGAAATATGATGAGAGATTCCAAAAAATTGAAGAAGAAGATAAACAAAGGGATAAGAAGATTGGAGATATTGATAGCAGATTAACTGTGGTTGAACAAGATAAAAGTGGGATGATGAGATGGGAGATGGACAGATCAGAATTTTATCTCAGATTCCAAAACATAGAAGAAGAAAAGGGACAAAACCTAGCTGAGATAATGATAGAAATCTTGGCTGAAGCTCTGTAAATAACTAAAGAGAAGATGACGGATGGAATAGACGAGGTTTTTCGAGTCTTCACAAGATATGCAATGAGAAATAGCTTATCAAGAGAAGTTCACATCAGATTTACAAAGAAAGCCATTAAAATGCAAATATTGCAAGTGGCAAGAGAGAAAACATTGAAATATAAAGATAAGGAGATTGTGGTCCTGAAACAAATATCCAGAAGAGTGAGAGAGATGAAAAGAGAATACCGATTCCTGACTAAAATTCTACTTAAAAAAGAGGTGAATTATAGATAGCTGATTCCAGAAGGTTTAATGTTCATATGGCAAGAACAGAGACATAGAATTGACTCAATTGAGAAAGCTGAATTATTTTATAAAGAATATTTTGGAGGGAAAGAGTAGGAGACAAAAAAGAAATGTCTCTAACTGAATTCCAAGAGGACTGCCAAATAGCGACTGAAAAAGAAGAAGGTGCAGTAGGCAGAAAGGTGGAAGTTAAAGAACAACGTGAACCAAGATCTATGAGAGCTGCCAAACCCACCTATAAAGTATAATCATGGAAGAGAAAAAACTGATTACAATTAACATAAACGGACTTAACTCAGCTGTTAAAAGAAGGAAAACTTTCCATAAATTAGAGAAATTAAAATTTGATATAATCTGCCTACAAGAAGTACATATTAAAAAACAACATGAACAACTGTTCATACAGCCAAAGTTAGGGAAAATATTTACTTCTTTGACACAATGCAAGAAAAGAGGAGTGGTTTTATACATTAAAGATATTATCCCAGTGAAATTGATTTATATTGATGATGATGGAAGATTACTAATGTTGGAAATAATGGACAATAATATGAAAACACTCCTGATTGCAATCTATGCCTCAAACGACAATCAAGAAGAATTTTATAGAAAACTACATATGAAAATAATTGAACTGGACTATGCTAATATAGTTATGATGGGAGACTTCAATGAAATTGTAGACAATAAATTGGACTGTACACACCGAAAACAATAAAGCAAAATAGAAAGACTGTCCCTAAATCCTTTTTTAAAATGATAGATGAAATAAATTTAAAAGATACATGGAGAGAAAGAAATGCTAAGACTAAACAATACACCTTCTATTCAAACAGACATTTATCATGGTCCAGAATAGATATGATATGGATGTCAACAGAATTGTTAGCTATCCAAGAAATAAATATTGAAACTAGTACTTGGGCAGATCATAATCCATTGACAATTAAATGGAAAGGACAAAGAAGAAGATCTAGATGGACGTTAAATAATACTATACTAAAAGAAAAAGACTTCATACAGAGGATAGAGAAAGAACTGGCTTTTTTCTTTAAAGAAAATAAAAAAGAAGACACATTAATCCAGAACGTATGGGATACAATGAAGGCATATGCCAGAGGCTTGATAATAGACTATACAAGGAAAAGAAATACCATGAAAAGACTAGTCTCTAAGACATTAGAGGATGAGTATAAAGGACTTGAAAAAGAGTTACAGAAAATGCCACAGAAAAAGGACATTAAGTTAAAAATGGACATAATTAAACATAAAATGGGATTAATGGAAAAAGAATTAGCACAGAAAATCAGAGGTGCGTAACAGAATTATTTTGAAGATGCAAATAAACCAGGTAAATGGTTAGCATATAAACTGAGAAAGGAGAAAGAATCAAGGAAAATATTGCAATTAATAGATGATCAAGGCCAAGTTTGCTATGGTAGTAAAGAGAAGAAGGAAATCATTCGAGACTATTATGAGAAACTATACACACAAGAGAATATTGATGAGGAAAGAGTCAAACAGTACCTACAGAATGTTAATCTACCCCAGATACATAAAGAAATTGCAATAATGTTAGAAAGCAATATAACGATGATGGAATTAACTGAAGCACTTAAGAAGCAAAACAATGGAAAGGCACCAGGCCCAGATGGACTTCCGGCGGAATTTTACAAGACACTACAAGAATCGTTGAATCTTCCATTGCTAGAAGTTTTGAATGAAGTTATGTTAAAGAAGAAGGTGCCTAAATCATGGTCAGAAGCTTATATTACACTAGTCCCAAAAGAGGAGGCTGACCTATTACAAATCAAGAACTATAGACCTATTTCCCTACTAAACGCAGATTGTAAAATTTTTGCTTCAATATTGGCAGAAAGACTTAAAATATACCTAAATAATTTCATTCATCCTGATCAAAATGGATTTCTGCCAAAGAGACAAATTAAAGACAATATGAGAGTAATCTTGGACACTGGAATACTACGAGGCACACCCTGAAAAACAAATGGCTTTGATATTTTTAGATGCACAGAAGGCATTTGACAATGTGAATTGGTGATTCATGTTATTACAGCTGGAACAGATGGGCTTTGGTAAAAAATTCATCCAAGCAATAGAAGCTGTATATCATAACCAAATGGCAAAGGTAATGATAGAGAGAGAATTGACAAACTCTATTGATATAAGAAAAGGAACAAGACAAGGGTGCCCACTGTCACCTTTGTTGTTTGTGTTAACCTTGGAAGTGCTAAACAGAAATATTAGAGAAGAAAAGGATATAAAAGGGATGAAAATTAAAAAAGAAGAATTTAAGTTGCAAGCATTTGCAGATGATCTGGTTTTTATTTTAGAAGACCCACTAGAAACAGCATTAAAACTGATAGAAAAGATAGAGGTATATGGGAAGGTGGCTGGTTTGAAAATAAATAAAGACAAAACAAAGATTTTGACAAAGAATATGTTATCAAGACAAAAGGAAGAATTGGCAGATGTATTGAAAATCCAGGTCACAAATAAGATCAAGTATTTGGGGATACATTTGATAGCAAGAAGTAGTACACTAAAAGAGAATAACTATATTAAACTTAAACAGCAGATAGCGCTAGATTTGGCGAAATGGGAAAATTTACAATTGTAATTAATAGGGAGAATATCAACAATCAAGATGAATATATTACCCAGAATTTTAAATTTGTTCCAAACAATTCCAATTAGTCTTGGAAATGACTATTTTGAAGATTTAAATAAAGTCATGTTGAAATATATATGGCAAGGTAAGAAAACGAGAATAAAATTAAAACTTTTGCAAGATGCTAGAATAAGAGGAGGATTTGGTTTGCCTAATTGGGAGTTGACCCACATCAAATTTGTAGGTCAAGGAACGGATAACATTAAGAAATGCTAGATTGTTGTCACTAGAAGGACATGATCTATTGTTGGGGTGGCATGCTTTTTTTATGGTATAAAGGAACTAAAACACAGGGGTATTTTAGAAGACATTATATACGGGAGTCTCTGTGGTTAAACTGGGAGAAGACTAAAAGGCAATGTTATTTGAAAATTCCGGTCTGGCTATTGACTATTGAAGCATTTTCTTATCCTATAATATACAAAAAGGAACAAACAGTTAGATATTGTGAAATATTGAATGAAAAGGGTACACTCAAATCTATGGAACAAGGTATAAAGATGAATTGGTTTTCATATGCGCAAATACAATCTAGGTTTGATAAAGATTCTAAAACATAAGGTTTCTATGATAAATTGACTGATTTAGATAAGATTTTGACAGGTACTGATGAAAAGGTGATAAAAAAACTGTATGGATATTTATTAGAAATTAAACTAGAAGAAGAACAAGTTAAAGAAACAATGATTGCTTGGGGGAAGACTTTTGGATATGGGATTGATTTAGACAAAATGGCAAAAATTGTGGTTTCAAAATTATAAAATGACAATGTTAACAGCATATAAAGAAAATTTGTATAAGATGTTTTACAGGTGGCATTTTCCCCCAACAAGAATAGCAAGAATGTTCAAGAACAAGTCTGAAAAATGTTGAAATGTCATCAGGTACCTGGGTCATATTACCATATGTGTTGGATGTGCGCGGATGCCAAAAAATATTGGACTAAAATCCACACATGGTTGGAAAAAATGACAAAAAGGCATATAGATCTGAAACCAGATATATTTTTATTGGGAATTATACCTGAAAAATATAGTAAAGAATTGAAATATTTGATTGTAAATGTATTAACTAGGATCGTATTTGCTAAAAACTGGAAAAATGAGAAAATACCAACACAGGAGGAAGTTATTAAGAAAATAATGGAATGTGCTGAAATGAGTAGATTGACATTTGAAATCAGAGAACAAGAAGATAAACAATTTTATAAAATTTGGGATCTATTCTATCAATGGTTAGACAATAAAAATGGTAATAAAATATGTAGATTTTTAGAACATAATGAATATATAAAGATGTATTTTTATTATATCTACAGAATGATTATAGGATAGATTTGAGATGGAAATATGAACTGTCATAAAATAAATTAAGTACAATATGGATTATTTCATAAAACGTGAATGAATAATAGTATAGTCAAATGATTGATTAATAATAATATTAATGTATTTAGGAATATTTGATTGACAATATGAGAACATATACAATGTAATTCTAATTGAACACTACGAAGTGGAAGCACAAAACAATTTGTAAACCAACTGACACACTGTATGTACATATATGGAAGATGGTTTGATGTTTTTATGTTGTGTTTGTTTATGTTTGTCTTAAAAAAACAATAAAACTTTTTTTTAAAAAAATCAGGGTGGGAACTGTGGGCAACAGATATGGTTCATAGCACACTTCCTTGGTCCTGAGAGAAAACATTGTTTAATTGAGGTCATCTGGAGTGCACACACTCTGCCTGATTTTTTTATTGGAGAGAGTAATTTTGCAAATGACCTGGCTCTAAAACATTAAGGGCTTTTTAGCCCCTTGAATTGTATCTGAAAGGCAACTAGCAACCAGAGCAATTAACGAAATAGCAATGACGCATGGACAATACAGCACTGCCTTCACCTGTTATATTCTGGACAAGCTTCAAGGGTCTCATGTAGAGTACATTGCAATAACAATCATGAGGTTACTAGTGCATAAGTGAGTCTCTGAAAAGTGCCTGAATCCAGGAATGGACACAACTACTGCAATAGATAGATGAGTTGTGGCCTGCCAGCGGCCAGTAGAGCTGGCAGCAGACTCAGACAGTGAGGAGGCTGGGGAGGAACATGGGCCAGTCCTGGAGTCTGGGGAGTGCTCAGCTGAATGGTAATTGGCTCCTCTCATAGGGAATAAAGAGAAGCAAAAGGGGAGTGGTGTTTGCAGGAGACAATTAGTTCAATTCATTAGAGTGCAGATCTGTTCCTGACTTTATTTATTTATTTAATTTATTTATTTATTTTGTCAAAAGCTTACAATACAATATAAATACGAATAAACAGAAGTTTAAATGTAAGAAATAGGAACTAATAATTGGGGACAATAGGACAGGGAAAGTAGGCACGATTGTGTGCTTATGATTTCTTGCCAAGTAATTGCTGCTACAGCATGGCATTTGGGAGATATTGGCCTGGCAACTCTCCAAGCCTGATAAAGGTCTGTAATTGTAAAATCTCTCGAAAGACTGTTTGCCAGGACTTTGCTGGAGAGGAATTCACTTTAACCTAAATAAAGGGGTTTTATCGAGATGAGGAGTCTGCTGTATGATCTTGGGAAGCCTAGGTCAGAACAAGATCTATGCAAGATCTATGCTCTTCTCACAAAAGCTGTTAAATCCAGGCTGATGCCAGGTTGCAACCTGGTCCAAAGGTGAAAAAAGTCCTTATATCAAGGAGTTTCAAAAACTCATAGGAATGATGCCTTGCAAATTGTAATCCCAGACATTTTAATTGTTTTGGCATGTTTCGTAACAAATTCAGGAGAGAAACCATAAAATGGAGTTGTTTCCATTTAGATTCTCTTCTATATAAACATAGAATCCTTTTGTACAATTAAAGTGGTAATCTAAATGATATGAAAGCAAATTTTAGTCAAAGATGAAAAACAAAAATCAGATCCCTACTTCCTTTAATTCTGTCTCCCAGTATACTAACACATTTAGCACATACCTGGGAACTGCAATAGTAAGAATACCAAGGTACATCTTTAGCTTCCATGTTCCATAGAATATATGAGTCTTTAAAACTTGATACCTATGGCAATGATGCTGGCTTTAAGGCAGAGGGTATATAATAACATCCTTTGATAACTTTTTAATGGCATCCACACTAAATATATTCTGTATTTATTTACAAAAATACATTTGGAATGTACCCACTCCTCACTGATGCATGGAACAAAATCTCAAATATTTGGAGTATTTTGTGCTTATTGGATTTTTTCTTCTTCCTAGTGCTTTATATACAAATTCAGAGTCTGTTCTTTTCAGATCAACCAAGTGTTGATCCATTTGGTTGTGACAGGAATTAATCAACTGGCAAGCCTGAATGATGAGCAACTGGTCCAAAATCACCCAGCCAGTTTTCACACTCGAGGCGAGACTAGAAGTCATGGTCTCCTAGTTTCTAACCTCTAGACCAGGGTTGTCAAACTAGTGGCCTAGGGCCGGATGTGTCATGTGCTGGCCACTCCCACACTTAGTTTAGGGATGGAGAAAAAGTTGCGATATGTGATGTGATGACACTGCGACGACACAAGTTTACACTCCTGCTCTAGAACAAATTGGCTCTCCTACTTTACTTTTTTGATTAGATTCCTTGCATGTGCATACACATACACAAAATCACAATCATATTCAATCATATTCAATCATAAAATTTAGCCTTCCAATGTGGCTAGGTACTATTCTTATTCCCAATGAAATGGAAAGGATAGCTGCATGACCTGTGTACAATAACAGATGTAAAAGTCTATTGGTGAGTTGGATCAATGAGACATTTAACCAATGACTTTTACCAATACAAATTTAAAAAAAAATTAAAGGTGAAAATGTACCCCTGATTCACTCTGTTCTTCATTGAATTACATCAGATCCCAAGTAGTTATATCTGATTCATAAGGAAGCATTTTTGTGTAGTTGATGAACAAGAAAAAATTATCTTTTGAAAAAGGTAATTTATATTTTCTGCATGATTGTGTTAAAAACAGATTTAAAATATAGAGTATTATGGGGTAGTGGTAGAAGAATAATATTTAGAGACAGTCATAGTTGCTTTTTCGAAAAAAGTTACCTCATTCCAGTAAATCAAGTAATTTTCAACAGAGATATTGATCATAAGTTTATTAATTACAGCTAGCAGAATAGATCTGCTTTCCTCCCTTTTAGTGAAATGGAATAATGATTGCATAGCTCAATTCCTTAGGAATGTTTGTTGTTCTAAGTGAGTAAAACAAGCTGAAGAATGGTTACCCACAAACCTATACTGGTTATTAACAATTGAGGTGGAATGTTTTTTTGCATCTATTTACCATGTTTTCTCAAAATTAATATCCTGTCTTATATATTTTTTATGTCAAAAAAGACACCAGGTTTTATTTCCAGCGAATGTCACCCACTGACTAACCTTACTTGCCCTAACCCTAACCCTAACCCTTTTTGCTGTCAGAAGTCTTCAGAGGAACTTGTTCTTCAGCCAGCAAGGCTTTCCTGAATTCCTCTGCAGTTGATATCAGAGCTCCAAATCGACCCGAAGCTTTGTATCAACTACAGAGGCCTTCAGGAAAGCCTTGCCAACCTTGCCGGCTGCAGAAGAAATGGGCCAGCAAGGCAGGTGTCTCGCAAAAACTGTCCAAAGGTAAGTACTAAAGGTAAAGGTGGCTCCACCCCCTCATCCCCATTTTTACCCATGCACTCGGGTGGGTGGGATCTTAATTAGGGCTTATTTTAGGGGTAGGGGTTATATTGGATGTAAAAATTAACTAGGACTTACTTTCAGGGTGGGTCTCATTTAGTTGAATGTGCAGGAGCAGGTACAGAAAAGAGATAATTGCTTTTTGGGAGACCCATCTATCATTGTTGAAGTTATCATTTCCAACATAACATGTCATTTGAGATTAATGAAAAGCATACATAAGTCCAGCTGTTGAGCTACTGGCATATAACATTCTGCTTTAGTTGATGGCCCAATGCCAATTTCTGCAGCTGTCTGTGTCTTAAATGTCTTTCTGGTTAATATGCTAACCACCTCACTATTCTGGATATATTAAAAAACAGTTTAGAAAACAACAAAGCATATGTCATTAATATTCAGTAATTTTTGGAAAATGAAATATACCATGTCTATGTGAGTTCTAGTCCACCTTAGACCTAAAGCCAGCTTGATGACTTGGAATAATCACTTTCCCTCAGCTCTAGGAAGCAGGCAATGACAAACCACTTTCGAAATTCTTGCACCAAAGCTTTAGGGACATGTCACCAGGAGCCATCAATGACATAAAGTCATACAAACAAGCAAACAAACAAACAAACAAACACACACACATGTCAATGTGCAAAGAAATATTCTAATATTTTTAGACAGGGTTCTTGACTAAATACTCATTCCTTATGTATACTTACTGATTAAGCTCAACTGGTAAAACACTATTGTTTGATATTAGATAAATATAGGAAAGAAAGGACAGCACTCCAGAGGGTTAATGTCATTGCCCAGAAGATCATTCGTTGCCCTCTCCCCTCTTTGGAAGAGCTTTATAGCTCCTGCTGCCTTAAGAAAGTTCAAAACATTCTCAAAGATCCATCTCATCCTGGGAACCCTTTTTTTGAACTATTACCATCTGGCAGATGGTACAGAATAATAAAAACAAGGACAAATAGGCTGAAAAACAGCTTCTATCCCAGGGCAGTAGCTCTGCTGAATTCTACTGTATAGTGCAATATCAGGGGTTTTCAATTCAATGTACAGAATGTGAAGGATGTATATTTATGTTAATTTTCATAGTAATAATGTACACTGATTTAATTTCATTGTATTTAATTTCATTGTATGAGGCACAATGACAATAAACTAAACTAAACATATTATTGACCTCGTTATTTCTAAGCAATTTGGCTTATTCTTGCAAGGTGAAGGGCCCTGCTTGAAGAACATGGCTAAGTCTCTGTCAAGATCATGGATTTTTTTTTTAGAGAAGTCAGATTACTCAGCAGCACAAAACCAAAAGCGGTAGGGAAAAAGGGGAAACATGTTAGAATGCACTTGTAAAGTGGCACATACATGCCTTAGATGTAACATATAAAAAGACAAAGAGGAAGAGGGCAGTTAAATTGCAGATGCTGCAGTATATGCTGCTGCTGAGGCTACCACCTCATTAACTTGCAGGGAGTGAAAGAACAATCTAGTTGGCCAGAGATTTCAGCTTTGGGATGAGAAGGTAGACCAGGAGGAAGAGTCTGGAGAGACTTATGAGGAAAGACCAGAAGAATGAACCATGTTTTATAAGGGGATTCAGAGTGTAGGCAGTAGGACTTTGTGAATCAAAGGCTTTTTTTTTTTAAATGGCAAGGCAGTTAGAAGAAAACTCATAGATATTCCAATATCAGTAATTGAGATAAGGATGGGAAAAAGGTGTAATAAAGTTAAGGGAAAAAGAACTTGAAAAGACTTGATTTGGTAAGCTTCTTATACCAGGGGTCCCCAACCCTGGGTCACAGCCCATTAGTGGGCCATAGTCCATTCAGAACTGGGCTGCGGAAGTGACAAGCAAGCATGCACACACAGCTCCATTTGTGTGAACAGCATGTGTGCATGCCTGCTGCTTGTGACAATGGAACTGGTGCGTACTTGCCCACTGCTCACACAGAACCATCTCCTCTCCCCCTACTCCACTGGTCTGCAAAGGTTGAAGAGTGCTTCCTTATATTACAGTATGTAATATAAGTATATAATACAGTATGTAATATAAGAAAGCTATCCACTGCCATAGCCAAACCTCTAAGCATAATCTTTGAAAAATCTTTCAGAACCAGCTCCTTGCCTAACCTATGGTCACAAGCCACAGTCATCCCCATCTTCAAAAAGGGAGACCCAAGCCTAGTTGAAAATTACAGGCCAATCTCCTTATGCTGCGTCACCTGTGAAGTCATGGAATCAATTATTAACCAATCCATCATCCTTCACTTAGAGACAAATAACCTACTCTCCAATAAACAATTTGGTTTCAGAAAAAAAACTATCCTGTAATCTGCAACTCTTACACTGCAAAAACATATGGACGACACAACTCGACCAGGGCAAAACAATAGACGCAATCTACATAGACTTCTGTAAAGCCTTTGATTCAGTGGTACACGACAAACTACTCCTAAAAATAAAATCCTATGGTATCTCTGGACAACTGAATAACTGGATAGAAGCATTCCTGTCAAACAGACAACAAATGGTCAAAATCGGGAGCGTCCTATCAAATCCAGTACCTGTCAATAGTGGTGTTCCCCAAGGCAGTGTTCTAGGACCAACTCTCTTCATACTCTACATAAATGACCTCTGTGATCATATTAAGAGCAATTACGTTCTCTTCGCTGATGATGTAAAGCTGTTCAATACCACAGACAATACTGCTACCCTACAAAAAGATCTTGACTATGTATCCGAATGGTCAAACAAATGGCAACTTCAAATCTCAACAAATAAATGCTCTGTCTTACATATTGGCAAAAAAAATCAGAAAATAAAATACAAGCTGAATAGTCAAGATCTTGTTGATGACCCAAGCTCTGTAAAGGACCTTGGAATACTCACCTCTAATGATCTAAGTGCTAGAGCACACTGCAACTACATAGCCAAAAAGGCATTAAGAGTTGTTAACCTAATCCTACGTAGCTTTTTCTCTGGTAATATCACACTACTAACCAGAGCATACAAAACATTTGCTAGACCAATACTCGAATACAGTTCATCAGTCTGGAACCCACACTACGTATCTGATATTAGCACAATTGAGAAAGTCCAGAAATATTTCACAAGAAGAGTTCTCCACTCCTCTACTCGCTGTAGAATACCTTATGCCACCAGACTTGAAATTCTAGAACTAGAAAACCTTGAATTACGCCGTCTTCGGTCTGACTTAAGCATGGTATACAAAATCATACATTGCAATGTCCTACCTGTCAATGAATACTTCAGCTTCAACCATAACAACACAAAAGCACACAATAGATACAAACTCAAAGTAAACCGCACCAAACTTGATTGCAGGAAATACGACTTCAGCAATAGAGTGGTCAATGTCTGGAATACTCTACCCGACTCTGTAGTTTCTTCCCCAAACCCCAAAAACTTTAACCTTAGACTGTCTACTATTGACCTCACCCCTTTCCTAAGAGGTCTGTAGGGGGCGCGTGCATAAGTGCACCAACGTGCCTACCGTCCCCTGTCCTATTGTTTCTCTTATTCTTTTATTTTTCTTATATGTAACCATTTCATGTATTCACAACTATGTATACATTTATACTTATTATCTTGTAAACAATTGGCAAATCAAATAAATAAAATAAATAAATAAATAAAATAAATAAAATGTTGTACGTCCAAAGAAGCACAAGCTAGTTTTGTAAATAATATTTTCACCTCTGTATATTCACTACTACTTCACTGGTAGACACAATGTCCAGAATAAAATCCTCCATTTGTTTAACTACTGGGTTTGTTTGTGATTTTGTGTGTGTGTTTACCAGCTCCAATCCTGACTACAATACTACTTGATGAGACCCGGCGAAGAGGTCTTCAAAGTCACAGTATCTACCCCTGGAACATCTTGCTATTAGATAATAGGAATGAAGGGTTATAAAAGTCAAGTACAATGATTCTAGGTTTGGCAGGAGAAGGGTAAATAGGCAAAATTTTAATGGATGTTTTTTCTTTCTTTGTGCTGTTTGAGAAATAACATCAAGTAATGAAGATGCAGACTGCACAAGGCAGCATGATTCATACCCTTTGTATTTGCAAAGTACATGCCTAGAAAGAAGGCTCTAGAAGTAAACAGAAGCATCTGCTTTTGAAGCCAGAAAACAAATAAGTTTTATATGCAAATTATATCTAATGGCATTTTCTCCACAGAGATAAAGAACCTATCCAGTACATTAAAGTGCAAATGAAGGGAGAACTGGCCAAAACGAAGATTGGAAAGGAAGGAAGGAGGAAATAGTTAAATCACGAGAAGGCTGGAGCTAAGCTCAAAGGATGGGAAAAGATGCATTCTTTGAAAGAGAAACCTGAAAGAAGCCTTACTTCAGGAGCCAATAAGGGTGGTGACAATCTGAATTCAAGATCAACATGGCTAGGAGTTTCCGGTTTGTCGGCTTCGCGAGCGGTAGGGATTCGCGAAGCTGCGCGATCCCTGCCGCGCTAGCCGTTTTGGGGCTCCGACCCGGACGGGTGCGGAGCAAGGCTGCCCTGCAGGGGTAGCTGAAGGTAAGGGGGATCCGGAGGAAGGGTCTGGGGTGTTGCAGACCCCTCCCTGGCCGGCAGAACCCCTTTTACCAGGACGGTGCAGCGGCGGTCCGCAATGGCCGCCACAAAGAAGTCGACAGCCGGGCAAGTATGCGCAGGAGGAAGAAGAGAAAGTTATTGAAAGTGAAAGTTCTTCTTGGTCGACCCAGGGCTTTGAGATTTATCTAATTTAATTCCTGGAAAAGATGTTTTTTGATGATTTTTTCCACAAGAGAAAAAAAGCGGCTATTTTGAGGTGCTGAAAGGAAAGTTTACTCTCCCTCCCGACGGAATTAAGCCGGAAGGGAGAGGATAAAGAAAATATATAAACTTGGATCTTGTTGGAGGAGATGCCTTGAAGATTTGAGGACAGAAATATAATTTTAATAAGGCTTTAAAATATAGATTTGGACTTTTTTTTTTATTTGTTTGATACCACCCTGGGAAGAGGAAGGGGGAATTTTGGCTTGCTTGGATTTATTGAGGATTGTGGATTTTGGGATTGTCTTGCCTTTCTCTCGGAATATTTGGTTGGTGTAAGAAGAAAGAGGAATAAAGAAAAGAAAAGATTTATTTATAATGGCTTTCCTTTTTGAAGACCTGAGGGATGAATATGAGCAAATAAAAGCAGCCTGCAAAGATGGCATGGAAAAAGCTTTTCTATTTCTAGAAATGGCGCTGGTCAATTACCAACAGACAATGGAACAGATGGAAACGGAAGAAGAACAACAAGGAAGAGACGAAGACGCCATCTTCATTGAATCCCAAAACTTATCTAAGGAAGAAGGAAGGAAGAGAGCAAGGAAAATGAAGGACTTAAGATCTAAAAAAACATTTGAGAAAGAGAAAAATATGATGCAAAGCAAATATAATGATAGCAAACAAGAGAAAAAGGGAACACAACAGAGAAGGGATCCCAGCAAGGCAGAGGTTAGAAGAAGAAGGGGGGGTAGGAAGATTTGGTGGGGGAAGAAAGAAAGGGGAAAGGCGGAGAAAAGCCTCAAAGCTTTAAAATTGGATGGGAGAAGAGGGATTTTTTTTAGAGACAAAGGATGAAATATAAATTTTTGTAAGAAAGATTCTGCTAAGGTACAGAAGATGGTATTGTAACATTTATATTTGAAATAGTAAATTAGAATGGTTTAAGATTTAATAAGAAATTAAAATGTTGAAGTTTTTAATAATGATTGATTTTTAAAATGTAATAAAATATCGAAGGAAAGGAGGATACAATGTATTTAAATATTTTTGGTGGATAGAATGTACCAAGCAGAACCAAATTGGGTATTTGTTATGTTGAATGTTAATTTTACTAACTTAGGGGGAGGATAGAAAGGCATCATACTCTGATTAGTGATTTCAGGAGAAATTCTTTTTACTATAAGAAGAGATAGAGGGATAATGAATGGGCAAAAGATACAAATTTAATGATTTATTAAGATGGATTAAATAAGATAGAATTGTGAAGAGTGATATGCGCTATTATTTTAGCCCATGCAAAGAGAGGTAACTGGGGCCAAGGTACTTTACTAAAAGATTTTTTTATGTTTGTTTGTGTTTGTTTGTGTTTTATGAGAATATTGGGGAAATTATTGTAGAAAGACAGGGAAAGATTTAATATGTAATGATTTGTTTGTTGTTGAAACTTTTAATAAAACTTGTTTTAAAAAAAAAAAAGATCAACATGGCTAGAGAAGCAATTGCTCCAATGTTGAATTAAAAACAAAGATACATGCTCCAAAAGGCATAGCATAGTGCAACTGAAAAGTAAATAAGCTCTCAGGGGATTGGAAAGGCTGTTATAAAGTAAATACTGAAGTATATGAAGATAATTATTTTGCATGTTAATAGATGTACAGTATTGTCTAGATTTAGACTCCCATTTGTTAGCCTTGCAGTCAGAAAAGGACGTAGAACTTAATGTATTAATAGAGATTTCTCACTGACAAATAATAATAGAGTTTGAAATTTAAAGGAACCATGTTGGAAACCAGATCTTACAGACAGTTCCCCTGAGAGTTATCTGATATGAGAAAACCTGATAATACAAAAGGAAGAATTGTCACTGAATCTTGGCATAGCACAAATCAGGCAGAATCAAAAGGAAGAACTGTCTAGTTGTTTCAAAACTGTAAATTGCAAATATATCAGATATACAGTCTTGTTTGATTTCATGGTAAAATGTCCTTGAGAGTCATATACAACAAGCACTGAAAGCACAAATATGCAGCACAGTAGCAATATTTAATTTGTGAGGAAATCACACTTGTCCCTGTTCCCTTTCCACTAAATCAAATACAGAAAGGTGGCATTTTGCACTTTTCTTGGTGAAAATGTCTCATTTTTGCTGCTTATAATTGATTTCTGAAGAAAGGCGAGATCATTGACTAATCCATCATCTTCCACTTAGAAACAAACAACCTACTCTCTAATAAACAATTTGGTTTCAGGAAAAAACTATCATGTAATCTGCAACTCTTACACTGCAAAAACATATGGACTACACAACTCGATCAGGGCAAAGCAATAGACGCAATCTACATAGACTTCTGTAAAGCCTTTGATTCAGTGGTACATGACAAACTACTCCTAAAACTAAAATCTTACGGTATCTCTGGACACCTACATAACTGGATAGAAGCATACCTGTCAAACAGACAACAATGGTCAAAATTGGGAGCGTCCTATCAAATTCTGTAACTGTCAACAGTGGTGTCCCCCAAGGCAGTGTTCTAGGACCAACTCTTTTCATACTCTACATAAATGACCTCTGTGATCATACCAAGAGCAACTGCGTTCTCTTCGCTGATGATGTAAAGCTATTCAAAACCACAGACAATACTGCTACCCTTCAAAAAGACCTTGACTATGTATCAGAATGGTCAAACAAATGGCAACTTCAAATCTCAACAAATAAATGCTCTGTCTTACATATTGGCAAAAAAATAATAATCAGAAAATAAAATACAGGCAGAATAGTCAAGACCTTGTTGATGATCCAAACTCTGTCAAGGATCTTGGAGTACTCATCTCTAATGATCTAAGTGCTAGAGCCCACTGTAACTACATAAGCAAAAAGGCATTAAGAGTTGTTAACCTAATCTTATGTAGCTTTTTCTCTGGTAATATTACACTAATAACTAGAGCATACAAAACATTTGCTACACCAATACTCGAATACAGCTCATCAGTCTGGAACCCACATTACGTATCTGATATTAACACAGTTGAGAAAGTCCAGAAATATTTCACAAGAAGAGTTCTCCACTCCTCTACTTATTGCAGAATACCTTATGCCACCAGACTCGAAATTCTAGACCTAGAAAACCTAGAACTACGCCGCTTTTGGTCCGATCTAAGTATAGTATATAAAATCATACATTGCAATGTCCTACCTCTCAATGAATGCTTCAGCTTCAACCATAACAACACAAGAGCAAACAATAGACACAAACTCCAGGTTAATCGCACCAAACTTGATTGCAGGAAATACGACTTCAGCAACAGAGTGGTCAATGTCTGGAATACTCTACCTGACTCTGTGGTTTCTTCCCCAAACCCCAAAAACCTTAACCTTAGACTGTCTACTATTGACCTCACCCCTTTCCTAAGAGGTCTGTAAGGGGCATGCATAAGCGCACCAACGTGCCTACCATCCCTGTCCTATTGTTTCTTTTATTTTTTATTTTTCTTATATGTATTCATGTATTCATAACTATGTTTTTACTTATACCTATTATCTTATAAGCAACTGACAAAATAAATAAATAAATAAATAAATAAATAAATAAATAAATAAATAAATAAATAAATAAATAGATAATCAAATGGACTCTGGCAGGTGCTTCTTGATAGTAGATTGCACGAAACACAATTTATGATCAGCTAAGAGTCAAGGATACCATCTAAGCTCACAGTCATATCATAGTCTTTTAAGGACAGCAAGCTTTCATAATCATTTTTTAATTATCTTTTTATTGTTTTGAAAATATTAAGACTCTTTGGATTGCAAGTTTTTACTGTATTCATTGGGTGAGTTTTCTTCTTAGTGAAAGAAGTTTTAAATACAATTTTAAGGACTTCGAAGAATATTATTTTTGGCAATACAGCAAAAATAGTGTTTAGAGTTCTGCTTTTGAAAAGTTAATTGAAATCAATTATAAAATTCTAACCATGGGAAACTGTGACTGCTTTCTTTCTTTAGGGAAAAATGTGATAAGGTAGGTTGTTGAAGGTTGGACACTAGAGGGCAACAGAAGCAAATAAAATAATGGATGAATTGATTATACGTAAAAATAAGAAGATACTCTTAAAGATTTTTGCCATTATTGAAAGATTAGATGATGATATGGAAGAGAAACACATTTTATGGATAAAGATAAAATTGACTTAAACATGTGCTTAAAAGTGACAAATAAACAAATAAATAGTGATTATTGAGAGAACAAAAATGTTATTATAGTGATTAAAATATAGCAAAAATTTAAAAAAAATAGCAAGAAAAATATGCATATAACAAATATAAACAATTACATGAATTTAATTCCATTCTTTCCATTATTGTGTAGATCATATCGCAACTTATTAGGTCATGTTATTTTTAGAACACAACGACTTTTCAAAAATAGATTACAGACTTATATCCTGGATTTATTTCTTAAAATCAAGGGAATAGGCTTCTTTTCCTTTATTTAAAATTATCCTCTTTAATATTTGAAGAAGACATAATTTAAAAATCGCAAAGCTCATCTTAAATTAGGACACAATGTATACACATCATTTTGGGCAGGTCAGTAGAAATATTAAATCTAGTATATAGTGTTGAAACGCTTGGTTCCATTCCTGCCTTTTTCTCTCAAGAAATGATGATGTAAATATCAGTTTGGGGTCTCATTTAGTTGGCAGTATTTAATTCAGATTGTCAAAGTATTCTAAGACTTTATGACCTCACTTTTTTTACGCAAAAGACTAAATCAACATTTATAATCAGAAAGCTGTTTTTAAAAATCAGAAAGATTTTTTAAAAAAGTTTTTTGGTCACATTGGTTCATAACTCTAATCTAAATAAACTCTGAAACCTTAAGTTTAGAGAACATTAGGACACTATGACCTGATTTTTTTTAAAAAAGAAGTACTTACATTGGATGTACTTACATTGAATTAAAAATAGTAAATCAAATAGCAAAAAGGAACCATATGACATGTTTCGTAGTACATGACAAACTACTTCTAAAACTAAAATCTTATGGCATCTCTGGACCCCTGCATAATTGGATAGCTGCATTCCTATCAAACAGGCAACAAATGGTCAAAATAGGGAATACCCTATCAAATTCTGTACCTGTTAACAGCGGTATCCCCCAAGGCAGTATTCTAGGACCAACTCTCTTTATACTTTACATAAATGACCTTTGTGATCATTTTAAAAGCAACTGCATTCTCTTCGCTGATGATGGAAAACTATTCAATACCACCGATAATGCTGCTACCCTTCAAAAAGACCTTGACTATGTGTCAGACTGGTTAAACAAGTGGCAACTTCAAATCTCAACCAATAAATGCTCTGTCTTACATATTGGCAAAAAGTCAGAAAATAAAATACAAGCTGGATGGACATTACCTTGTACACGACCCTTACTCTGTAAAGGACCTTGGAGTACTCATCTTTAATGATCTAAGTAACTGTAGCATTGTAACAACATTGCCAAAAAGGCATTAAGAGTTGTTAACCTAATTCTGCATAGCTTTTTCTCCGGTAATATTGCACTATTAACTAGAGCATACAAAACAATTGCTAGACTAATTCTCGAATACATCTGTCTTATCTGTATGGAACCCGCACCACATATTGGACATTAATACAATTCAGAGAGTCCAGAGATTTTTTATGAGAAGAATCCTCCACTCCTCTACTTGCAACAGAATACCTTATGCCACCAGATTTGAAGTTGTAGGCTTAGACAACTTAGAACTACGCCGCCTTTGGTCTGAGCTAAATGTAGTTCATAAAATTATCTATTGCAATGTCCTACCCGTCAATGACTACTTCAGCTTCAACCACAAAAAACATGTGCATACAATAGATACAGACTTAAGGTAAACCACACCAAACTCGATTGCAGGAAATGCAACTTCGGCATCAGAGTGATCAATGCCTGGAATACACTACCTGACTCTGTGGTTTCTTGCACAAACCCCCAAAGCTATAACCTTAGACTGTTGACCTCACCCCATTCCTAAGAGGTCTGTAGGGGGCATGCATAAGCGCACCAGCATGCCTACTGTCCCTGTCCAATTGTTCCCTTTTATTCATATCCATTTCATGTATTAATAATCATGTTTATACTTATGTCTGTTATCTAATACATGCTCGACAAAATAAATAAAAATAAATAAATAAATAATATGTTATCAGCATATTTGCTTTTAATGTGCAGTGGAAGCAGTCAAGGTATTAAATGCAAAATCTGGTTGCCAAACAAACTTGAGACACAAATAGTACACATTTCAAAAGACTTAAGACGGTAGTGTCCGTGATCAAGCACTTCTAGAATGCCTTTGAAATCAGCTTTTGGCCTAATCTAGCAGGGCTATTTTAATATTTTTATGAAATCTCCAGATAATTTAGAGATCAACTAAAACATTTATCTCCCAATAGAGAAATGGACTACTAGAATTAGGTAGATGAGAGGATGGGGTCAATATAGACCTGAGTGGGTAATAATTATTCTGCAAGTTACAATTCTTCTGAAAAAGAAAATATCTTTGAAAAAACATGGATCACATTTCTACACATTCACATCCAAGAAATGGTATCACTGAATTCTATACTTTAAATTTTGAGTAAATATAATGTTCCATTTTATGTGCAATACTATGCATTATTTTTGCACTGTTTGCAATTCAGTTATTATTGATGGTGGACATACTTTTTCTTCTGCTGTTATTATATTCACCTTTCTTACATTTGGTCCAGTTGGAATTCTTCTGATTTCAGGGTTTCATTGAAGAAGAGTAGAATACAGAAGTCCAACGTGTAAGGCATCTTGTCAGCTTTAAAATTCAACTGTCACAATGTTTAGCTCCAGCAATAGCACTTAAACTTTTATACCGCTTCATAGTGCTTTACAGCCCTCTGTAAGTGGTTTACAACATCAACATATTGCCTCCTCCAAAAATCTGGGTCCTCATTATACCAACCTTAGAAGGCTGAGTCAACCTTGAGCTGGTCAGAATTGAACTCTTAACAGTCAGCAGTGAAAAGCTTGCAATACTGCATTCTAACCACTGTGCCACCACAGCTATTTACCCATTGTTACTCTCAAAAATATATTAATAGGAGTACTTCTTTTTCTCTGCTGTTTTAGATGGTTTCATCTTAAACTCATCCATGCCTTCTGTCTAATGATTTCCCTCCTCTAATTTCAGTAGCAGATTTGCTAATTAATGATTACCCAGTATTCAATTTTATTTTCAATAATATAGAAAATTGTTTTCTAAAAAAACCCTTTAGGACAAGAAAATTGCTATATAGCAAAAATAATAATATCATCATAGCTATTTTTCATATAAGAAATAGATGGAATGAAAACAAGATTACACAGTTAAAGTGCTGTGCATGTTGAAATTAGAGCAATATAAGTTTGAGACCAATTTGCCTGCAAAAATTACATTATGATGTTCATCCTCCATACATATACTTTCACCATTCCTTTTCTACAATCAATTTTTGTGTCTTATTTTATTTAAGCTAGTGCCTATTAGTGTGCTTTTATGCTTTAATAGTTTATAGTAGATTGTAGTTTTAATACAAAGAATTAATAATTGTCATGTGTGAGTGCCATTTTGTGCATATTTTTTTAGATTTCAGAAATGGCAATTAATGGTGTTTTACTACTAAAGAAAATTGGTACACAAATTTATTATACACATTGTCACCATCACTAGTGTAGGATCTTTTTTTTTTTTTTTTTTGGTGGATTCCTGAAGGGTACTTTGGAAATAAACTCAGCAAGTGCCCAGGAAAAAGTTATAAAAAGTTTGGTGAGGACCAGGTATAGCTCAGCATGGCACCAGAAAGAACACCTTACTTACAGTACATCAGTGTCTAATTTGGTGCCTTGGGTATATGAGAACAGTTCAGGCAACAACATTTACTGCCTGACTCTATTTTTTTGTTTTTTGTTTTTGTTTTTTTGCAACTAGCTAGTACTATAATAAGTAAATAAAGTGATCCAGTTGAAATCTCCTGGTTGAAATCATGGGTAGCTAGTCCATACTGAAGATTGCTTTTATTGTTCAAATTATTTGTAATATTTTTATTTGTAATATATTTTGAATTGTAAGCCATCCAGAGTTGTGGGCTGTTGGCCAGCTATAGAAATTGAATGAATGAATGAATGAATTTTCTGCAAGGCAGCCTACAGAATTGTTTAAAAGAACTTTGAAAGAAATCCTGTTTATGGGTTAAGATTCATTTTTTTGTTTGGCAGTGTACTTTAGTAGCCTTCCTGATAAAGCAGATATATGTTCTTTAAAAGAAGCGTCATTTCTTCCTTGTGCCTAGTAGCTGGTCTAAGCCTCCTTTTATGTTTTGAAGTTCCTTTCTCAATAACTGTCTCCTTGAGGGCAGACCGTACCGTCAGAATCGTTTTTTGAGGAGAAGTAAGAATGGGGTGTCTCACTGTTCCACACAAAACAATAGAAAAAAATAAAAGAGCAACCACGTTGAGAGGGATTTGAAGTGTTCAACTCCGTTTTCATTGTGTGTTTTCATCCTACAATTCTGAAGTTTCCATAAGCTTTTCGTGGTCTTGGGTGTCAAAGGGGTTCACTCAGAGAGGTTGTTTAGTTTCCTGAAAGTGCTTTTGCCTGGCAAAAGTGCTCTTTGATCAAGTTGTTTAGTATCATCTGAATCTTCCTGTATCCTTGATTTGTTTTTAAAATATTTTTATTGAAGAAAAGTACACAATAATAAGAGGTGTAAATTTAAGAAAACAAAAAAGAAAAAAAGAAAATAGTATAAAGAAGCAGCTTCCAATCTTTATAGCAGTTACAAGTAAGTTTATCACCTGTACTCCCTCTTTAAGGTTACATCATAATTCCTTTCTTCCCATATTTTACCCTTTCTAGCTATCAAACCCATTAATCAACAGCTCATTTTCTTCCATTTTCAACAAAAAGGGTTTCTAGTCACTAATAAATATACCTTCTGTCTTCTCTCTAATCAAACAAATCAATTTTACTATCTCTACAAATTATGTCATCTCACCAAACTCTTCATGCATATAATATTCTCACAGCAGTTAAGCAAAAACAATCTTCTATGAGTTTTTTTTCTACATGATTATTCATCAATTCCAATGGGGAAAAATTGGTTTTAACTGTATAGTGATATTTAAAATTATTTATATCTCTGTATGTGTTTAGACTCAGAATTTTCTTGCTTTCTTACAAATCTACCACTTGTGGTTAAATGACCATGTTTTCCACATTTCTGACATTTATTTATTTATTTATTTGATTTGTCAATCACTTACAAGATAATAGATATAAGTATAGACATGAGTAAGAATACAGGAAATAGGTACGAATAAATGGGGACAATAGGACAGGGACAGTAGGAACCAGTGATAGAATTCAATTTTTTTTATTACCAGTTCTGTGGGCGTGGCTTATTTGGTGGGCGTGGCTTGGGGTCATGTGACTGGGTGGGTGTGGCTTGGTGGCCATGTAACCGGGGTGGTCGCGTCACTGGGTGGGCGTGGCTTGGTGGTCATGTGACTGGGTGGGTGTGGGCAACTCAATGTCACTCATGTCAAGGGGTGCCTCGCCTGGCCCCTCCCCTCCCAGCCATTCCTTGTCACACCCAGCCTCAACTTATCTATAGTTCTGTAAAAATGTTGTTCACCTTTTTTTGACTTTATTATCTACGTACTATAGATGTACTTTCATGGACCACTGAAAGGAGGAAATGGCTCACATGCTTTGCCCAAGAGGGTGATAGGCAACAGGCTTTTAGGGAGCTGCCAGAAAGGGGGGGGGGGCAATATATTTTCCAAAGCACCAGAAGGCAAACAATTATTTTCCAAAGCACCAGAAGGATGGAAACTGAACAGAGAGAGAAGCAACCTAAAACTAAGGAGAAACTTCCTGACAATGAGAACAATTAACCAGTGGAATTGCTTGCCACCAGAAGTTCTGGGTGCTCCAACACTGGAAATTTTTAACAAAAGATTGGACAGCCATTTCTCTGAAATGGTATAGAGTTCCCCCCAAGGTTCCTTCTAAGTGTTATTCTGTTATTCTGACACCTTTCCCAGGACCTCTAGTCAGATTTTGGCATCCTCAGAGTTTTCCTGCCTGAGCAGGGGGTTGGACTAGAACAGGGGTCTTCAAACTTGACAGCTTTAAGACTTGTGGACTTCAACTCCCAGAATTCCTCCTTCAGTCATATTACCTCAGGAATTCTGGGAGTTGAAGTCCACAAGTCTTAAACTTGCCAAGTTTGACTAGAAGATTATCTCCAAGATCCCTTTCAGCTCTAGATTGCTGTGCTGTTTCAAAGAGTCTTCTGAAGCCATGGTTTGTGTCCTTCCTTCCTCTCCTTTTTTTCTCTCTCTCCCTCCCCCCCTCCTTCCATGTATCTATCCATCCACTCATCTATATATCTTTCATTTTCTCCTCCCTCCCTCCCTCTTTCTTTCTTTCTTTCTTTCTCCCCTTCCTTCCATCCCAATTTTCTTTGTCTATCCCTTTTCTTCCTTTGTCTCTTTTTCTTTCTTTCCCTTTTCTCTTTCTATTCTTTCTTCTCTCTTCTCTCTTTCTCTTTCTCTCTCCCTCCCTCCCTCTCTCTTTCTCTCTGTCTCTCTCTTTCCCTCTCTCTTCCTCTCTTCCTCTCTCCTTTCCCTCTAGGAAAGGAGACCCATCTGAAACACACACAGGCTTCTAAGTGCCCGGCAGAATCTCTCATTACAAGAGTTCATCCCAGCCAGTCTCCTGTCTTGCATTGCCTGAAAAAGACTTCCTCCCCTCCTGCTTTTGGGGCTGGGAAATTCAAGTGAGCCCTGTGCTGCAGCTTCGCCCCCCCACACACACACCAGCAGCTCTGGGCCAGGCAGCTTTCTCAACTGCCTGAAACCTTACCTTCCTTCCTTCCACACTGAAAAAAACACGCAGTGGCTATAGGCTTCTTCAAGAGGCTTTGCTGCGCTTCTCCAACCCGCTGCCACCACCACTGCATCCTAGCCACCAGCCATGCAGGTCTACCCCATTGAGCCTGCTGGTACAGCACTCTGAAAGAGGTGGTTGGAAACGGCTTTTTTTTTGGTTCCAGCCACCCCTTTTTCAGTGCAACCAGACGGACGGCTGCTCTCTTCCTTCTCTGCCTGCTTGTTCTATATGGCTGAGGAGAAAGAGAGTAGTCAGCTGGTTGGGAGACACTTCTGGTGCTGCAAAAGGGATGGCTGGACATGTGGCCACCTACAGGCTAGCTGTGCCGGGCCAGGCCAGGCTCAAGGAGGTGCGTCCACTGGGAGAAGCATGCTCCGAGTGGATAGGCAGGTGGGCGGATGTCCCAGGGCTGCTGCATATGCGCACTGCATATGTAGTGGCTGCACTCACAGTGCACATGTGCAGCAGCTGCGGGACATCCTCCTGAGCTGTGCCCAGCCACCATGTGGTAGGGAAAGCTAGGAGAACGACCAGGGCAAGTGAGAGACTGGGCAACCGGGTTGGGGGTGTGGCCAGCCAGGGGTCGCCACTGGTTTGGCGACCCACACCAAATCACTGCTACTGGTTCACCCGAGCTGGGGCAAACCAGTTGAATACCACCTCTGGTAGGCACGATGGTGCACTTATGCACACTCCTTACAGACCTCTTAGGAATGGGGTGAGGTCAATAGTGGTTAGTTTGAGGTTAAAAGAGTTGGGGTTAGAAGATGTAACAACAGAGTCAGGTAGTGCATTCCAGGCATTGACCACTCTGTTGCTGAAGTCGTACTTTCTGCAATCAAGTTTAAAGCGGTTTACATTGAGTTTGTATCTGTTGTGTGCTCTTGTATTGTTGTGGTTGAAGCTGAAGTAGTCATTGACTGGTAGGACATTGTAGCAGATAATTTTGTGTGCTACGCTTAAGTCTAACCATAGGAGGCATAGTTCAAGGTTGTCCAAGCTCAAAATCTCAAGCCTGGTGATATAGGGTATTCTGTTGTGAGCAGAGGAGTGTAGTACTCTTCTCGTGAAATATTTCTGGACTCGCTCAATTGTATTAATGTCTGATATACAGTGCAGATTCCAGACAAATGAGCTGTATTCGAATATTGGTCTAGCAAAGGTTTTGTATGCCCTAGTTAGCAATTCAATATTTCCAGAGGGGAAGCTTTGTAAGATTAGATTTACAACTCTTAATGCCTTTTTGACAATGCTGTTACAGTGAGCTCTGGTGCTTAGGTTATTAGATATGAGTACTCCAAGGCCCTTGACAGAGTGAGGATCATCAACGAGATCATATCTGCCTAGTTTGTACTTGGTGTACTGATTTTTTTTTACCAATGTGTAGGACAGAGCATTTGGTGGTCAAGATTTTGAGTTGCCTGATGTTTGACCATTCAGACACATAATCAAGGTCACTTTGAAGAGCATTGTCAGTGGTGTTGAATAGTTTTACATCATCTGCAAAGAGGGTGCAGTTGCTTATAAGGTGATCGCAAAGGCCATTTATATAGAGTATAAAGAGTGTGGTTCCTAGAACACTGCTTTGGGGGACACCGCTGTTAACTGGAGCAGGGTTTGATATAGCGCTCCCTATTTTTACGATTTGTTGCCTGTTTGACAGGAATGCAGTAATCCACTTATGGAGGGATCCAGGAATGCCGTAAGAGTTTAGTTTTAACAGTAGTTTGTCATGCACCATTGAATCAAAGGCTTTGCAGAAGTCTATGTAAATTGTGTCTATAGCTTTACTCTGGTTAAGTAAAGTAGTCCATATGTTT